>NC_062528.1:19375564-19380564 GCF_022655615.1 Tachysurus fulvidraco | reverse complement strand
AAAATAATGGAATAAGTTTCCACCTGAATGAAGGTTTTCTGATCTCAGATTTAGTGCCCCAGCATTCATTAATAATCACGACGCATAAAAGACAAAAGCCCCATAAACCTGCCCCGTCTTCTCTCTAGTGCATTTCCACGCTCAGACGGTGTGAAGTTCACCTCGACTCTCCTGCAGCGTGTGATTAATAAAGCTGACTTCTTCACCATCAGCATATATTCTATCACGCAGCGGCATGTGGCTGATTCACCCAGTTCCTAATAACGCCTCGTCTCATCCCGAGACTCCGGTCGCCGTTCCACTTGAGCGACCCGGCGCTAATTGCTCCAGCATGGCCTTCTGTAATGAAAATGATTCGAGGTCCATGTGGAAAAACAGGAGTCCCTTTGTTACCTTTGTCCAAGTCAGCAACATGGCTGACAGCTGACGGAGAACTGACGCTGGACCTTAACTCACTGGACCTTAACTGACTCGAGGATCGATTCTCAGAGCTTTCTGTTGTATAATTACCTTTTTTTGGTGTCAGTTGAGAAGAGATGGATGAAAATGAAAAGCTGAGAGAGAGAAAGAGAGAGAGAGAGAGAGTGAAAGGTGGCTGGTATTGATCTGCAGGGAAGCCGAGGGGGGAGACGCTGTTTCCCTTGACTAACAGTGAGCTCGGGGTTCTGCGTGTGATGTATGGCAGCTATCTGGTCCTGGATAATAACTTTGTGATGGAACGGAGCCTTCAGTCACATGCACCCAGGCTAAACAGTCTCAGTGGGTGGAGCTGAGAGAGCCTATCAATTTAAATACCCGACACAGAGAGAGAGAGAGAGAGAGAGAGAGAGAGAGAGAGAGAGAGAGAGAGAGAGAGAGAAATACAGAGGTAACATCAGAGGTAATAAAGGTAGTAAAGACATCATCTAGATCACTATTTTACACACCAGTCACTGAACTGAACTTCTATTGTTCATTGTATTGTATTGTATTGTATTGTATTGTGTTGTATTGTACCCGAAATATTCACTTGAATCACTAAAAAGGTTTCTGTGAATACTTAAGCCTTCTTCGATTCCCTGGAACACTCTCTGGAACAGAAACCCTTCAGTAATACAATATAAATACGTACACAACGTGTTCTATCCCACACCTAATACCTTATAATAACGCTATACTTCTAGTATAAATGCTCCTTTGTAACATTATAATAATATATCACCTTTACATTTATGGCATTTAGCAGACACCATTATCCACTTACATTTTTATTTCATTTTAAACAACCGAGCACCTGACGGTTAAGGGCCTTGCTCAGGGGCCCAGCTGTGGCAGCTTAGTAGACCTGGGATTTGGACATGCAACCTTACAATAGTCCAAAACTGTAATCACGTCTATCACATCCTAAATAAAAACGCTCGTTCCATAATGTTACTGTTTCTACGGTAACACCTTACACACGGAATTCTACGGTGGACGCTTCACAGAAACGGACTAAAAATAAAACATCTCTGTTAACACGGTGAGGTTTTCCATGAGGAGATGATCATGTGCTTATTGAAGGCATTATAACATGACAAAAATGACCGTCATAAAATTATCACGGCGGTTATTTTCCCACAGTAGCTTTCCCAAAGTGTTTTATTTCATACATACATCATATATACTACCATGTAATGTCTGGCATGTAAAGTCTAAATAAAGGGTGTTCTGGATCCTGTATCATGCTAATATCAGTAAAAAAAACAAAAACTGAGCATCGGATATTGGCTCCAACAAATGTTTGGAAAAAATCGTCATAAAAATGGTCTCGAGTTCATGCAAGCAAGCTCAAGCTGACGTCGTCGTCTTTCTCTCATCTCTCGAACGGTTTTATTTCACACTAATCCCAGTAGATTCCCTTCTTTTGGTTGCGTCTCTCTTCATTTCGAGATGCCATACATCTACTTCGATGTTAATGGATTGTGGAGGATGAACTCGCCTGGATCTGTTCCTTTGTTGTTCTTTTCATGGACGGATGGAAGTTCATCCGATTGTTTTTGAACCTACACTCAGGCTTCTCTTCCCCAAGGGCATGCTTAACCTTGCAGCCTTCGCTAATTATCTCTGGAAAGACTCCCATTCAGACTGTCATCAATTTCCGTGGCATCGTGGGTTCTTCTATCCGATCTGTAGCACCATCCCGGATGGAAAGATCGACGGTTTGGCGAAACGGCCAGGAAGGGACATCTGACCTGCGCTAGAACTCTGTCTTTCACCAAAGCGGGCGTGTCAGATTTCATCCTGTTCAATCGCTCTGACAAGTGCCACTTGAATCTTTCAGGACGCTCACATGTAGTTACGTCTGATTTATAGCACGGATACGCCGAGATCCTCGTGTCCTTACACGACATTAATGACCTGAGCAACGGAAAGGTCGCATTCAGTCACATCCAGTCAAGGGATTAGTAGTGATAAGAGATCTTCTTTTTCTTTCTTATCTTTCTGTGAGAAAGTGATGGCGATCACTTCCACCTCCTCAAATTTGACCAGACTTTGCATTACTTTATTCTCCTGATTAGATATTAAAAGCTAGCATGGATGACAGATAAAGCTTTGTTTGAAAAGTAAACTTGGGCTCTGTCCACCAGCATATGGCCGCCAGTTGGCCTGCGATGATGTGATGGGACTCATTATGTATTCTCCAATTCTGTTGAAAAGTGTCTCATGCAATTTGTGGGAGAACCGGAGCTTAAAGGCTGGGCTGAGGAGTGAGAGCGGATCTTTTTAAAACTACAACACGGCATGTGGGAATACCAGTTCAGTTCTACAGCCAAGGGAAGTTCTCCGAAGCTCCGCTTGCCAAACCTTTTCCCTCAGTGATTTTTTATTATTTTTTTTATTTTTCCAAAGAAAGTATGTAATAGTTTAGGATTTTTAAGCTGACCCCAGAGGAGTAGTGTCACATGTATTCTGAAAGGATGGATTAACATATTTCCTTTTTAAATCGCTTTGGTTAGACGTTTGTAATCGTGTGGTTAAAGCAATACGAACCAGATACTGTTCCTTTCAAATTCCTGTGTGCTCTACAAAGAAATATTTGTATTTAATTACGTATGAAAAATGCATCCAGTTCTTTCAGATGATTTATTATTTAAAAAAGTGCTGAAAATCCTATGAACCGAGTATTTGTACAGCACTGTACACAGATTTCTAACATATTACACTGCTCAATTTATACTATAGAATGTCTGCCAGTGCTTTTTGTGAAAGGGATCCTGAGTTGTGTAGTTTAATAAAGTTTCACACTGCTCTTACTTAAGCCGGGTTTAACGATTAATCCTGGCTCATAATCGAATGTTTTACACAAAGCCTTTATTTCTGTCACATCTACATTACATTCATTCATTCATTCATTTTCTACGGTTTATCCGAACTACCTCGGTTCACGGGGAGCCTGTGCCTATCTCATGGTGTCATCGGGCATCGATGCAGGATACACCCTGGACGGAGTGCCAACCCATCACAGGGCACACACACACTCTCATTCACTCACACACTCACACACTAGGGACAATTTTCCAAAGATGCCAGTCAACCTACCATGCATGTCTTTGGCCCGGGGGAGGAAACCGGAGTACCCGGAGGAAACCCCCGAGGCACGGGGAGAACATGCAAACTCCACACACACAAGGCCGAGGCAGGAATCGAACCCCCAACCCTGGAGGTGTGAGGCGAACGTGCTAACCACTAACCACCGTGCCCCCCCTTAAGGATATATTATTTATCCTAAAATGATGCTGTTTATTCATGGACAACATTCATGGAAGGAGGAATCTCCAGTGGTAAGCTGTAACGTTGCGTGTTTTCAGACAAGAGTCTTTAGAAGAGATGAGATTTTTAGCTTTCTCTCTCTGTGTTTTTTTTACTTCTAGTGAAAGATACAAAACAGCCTGATGAATGAGCAACTGTTTATAGAAAGACTTCATAGAAGGAAGTCTAACTAACTTGTTTCACTGACATGCCGTGACATTAGCTGCAACTCTAAATGGATAAAGACAACGAGGTTGTACCTTAATAAATGAAAATCTGCACGCTTTATTCCTTAAAACATCGGCCCTTTTGGCTTTTAGGGAATATTTACAGTTTAATATATATACGATATAAATGAATACAGATTTATGTTATATTTAAAAATGTAAAAGAATTGAAAATAATTCAATCATCTCTCTCTTTAGCAAGCCGCTAGCTGGTGGTCCGTAGCACTGAGAAAAAGCAGCACCCTGTGCTCTTCACAGAGCAGCCCATTATTAGCACCACTTATGCTAATTACATCCCATTTGGGTCCCCAATGGAAGCATTGAAAGAGAATATAATGGTGTCTTATTGAATCCCACCATCATTCTTTTTTTTTTCTAATTTTTTTTAAGTGCTCTCATCTAAAGCATCTCTGTAAGGGTCTATTAGTTGTTGCTACAACATCTACGTCCTGAATGACCCCAGATGGTGGAGAAGAATGAATAATTCTAGCATTGTTATTGAGATACTGATGTTGAATATTTGTTACATCATAAATATGAGGAAATAAAAAAATCTCTCTGGACTTGTTTAATATCTTGGCAATATATGATGATATATGATGTATACAATCATTTTAGTTTTAAGTGACATTGGACACGGATGTGGTCTTCAGAGAATCGAGTGATATCTCGCCGTGTCTGCGTACCTCTCTAGTGTCAAGGACAAGGGAAAAGGATCGTCTGTCTAGGGAACTGTCCTGTCGTAAGCCCTTTCCATCGTCTCTGTATACATCCGGTATATTACCCGAAGCTTCTCTTTTTTTATTTCCAAACAAAACATTGCCATATTTTTTTCAAACCAAATTCTGGCCAATTCTTTTATTTCCCACTTTGCTGCTTGAGAATGAATCATGGCTGTGGTTTTTTTTATGGCCGTGTACAAACAGAGGCCATCCCTACGGACAGCGGAGTGTTAAATCTTTCACTGCGAGCCTCCTCAATCTCACGTATTTAACCGGAGAA
>NC_062528.1:19350564-19368064 GCF_022655615.1 Tachysurus fulvidraco | reverse complement strand
TTATGAATCATTCATAAATTAAATTAACACACCATAACACTAACCATGAGAGCTGGGAGATTAATGATATGTGTTAATAATTATTTACAGTTCCATACCGTAATCGCTGGCTAATAATTCAAAATAGGGGCACGGTGGCTTAGTGGTTAGTACGTTTGCCTCACAACTCCAGGGTTGGGGGTTCGATTCCCGCCTCCGCCTTGTGTGTGTGGAGTTTGCATGTTCACCCCGTGCCTCGGGGGTTTCCTCCGGGTACTCCGGTTTCCTCCCCCGGTCCAAAGACATGCATGGTAGGTTGATTGGCATCTCTGGAAAATTGTCCGTAGTGTGTGAGTGTGTGAGTGAATGAGAGTGTGTGTGTGTGTGTGTGTGTCCTGTGATGGGTTGGCACTCCTTCCAGGGTGTATCCTGCCTCGATGCCCGATGACGCCTGAGATAGGCTCCCTGTGCTCCCCGTAGTTTGGATAAGCGGTAGAACATGAATGAATGAATGAATGAATGAATGAATGAACAGGAGCGCTGATTTGTTTTGTATTAATTACAGAATATATTGTACTTTTTATCCATTTGTGGTTACATTTAAAGTTACACAGCAAACTCAAGCCTTTGGAATAAAATCTCTGTGAGTTTATTCCAATTAAATTTGAGTATAAATGCCTGACCATGAAATAAACTCTAGCACAAACTCTTTTCTCAGAGTTTCAGGACTTAAAACTAAATTCATTTGGAGTTAAATTTCTACTAACATATAAAGTTCCATTTCACTCCTAACTACAGTTTATTTAAATAATAACACTTTTATAGTCTTAAATAATCTAAAACACAGGCGAAAAAAAATTACAATTAAACACCGTCATTTAGAGTGACTTACATTTATACATCTGACCAATTGAGGGTTAAGGGCCTTGCTTAGGGGCCCAGGAGAGGCAGCTTGTTGGACCTGGGATTCAAACTCATAACCTTCTGATTCATAACCACTGAGCTATTACATCCAAACAAAGTCAGTAATCTCTGAAAATCCCTCACAGCATAAACAATAGTATAATGAAATAAAACAACACTTTTACCTTCCTCACAATGAAAACAACACCAGGGGGAGTTAAATCAGGCTCCTCAACACCCAGTGCATTGAACACCAGAATACTAGAGTTCAGTAAACACCAGCTGTGGTCTAAGTTCTTCCCAGAATAAATACTCCAGAATATTTAACTCCATAAATTTGCTGTGTATGTTTAAATCAGGAGTTCTGTGTTATAAAGAAATGGAGTGAAGCTTTATTTGAACTTCTTTCATTTTCACCTATGATTCCCAACATCTTCATCCTCAGAAATCCATTCAGTTGTATCTGACTGTAGAAACAACATTATTCATAATAACACTCACTGGTGTTTATAACAGGTTATAAACAGGTTATAATCACACTCTCCAGTGTCACCCAAATGAGGATGAGGTTCACATTTGAGTCTGGTTTCTCTCAAGGTTTCTTCCTCTTCCATCTAAGGGAGTTTTTCCTCACCACAGTCGCCTCAGTCACCTCAGACTTGTTCAATTGGAGATAAATACAAAAACCAAATAAAATTTAATTGAGTTGAAAAGTCGCGTGCTGTGAAAAGGGGCGGAGTCACCATCGGAGTGACCACGCCCACTCGGATAGTAATGCCAAACCGCAGCAGCTATGCCAGAATGAATGATTTTTCTGTGCCATACACAGCATGTAGGTGTCATGTCACGCTTTTAACACCACCCTTTAAATACAACTCGTCAGCTTTAACCCACGCTGACACACAGTATATATATTTCTCTCAGTATGCCTCAGATTTTCCTCAGCAGTACTATTAATAAGAAGTGGCTTATACATCATAAAGCATTGTACGTATTTATCCATTCCACTCCTCATTAGGTTAGCCATGTGCTGGGGGACTGGGACGGATGTGATTGAGAACTTGCTGAAGTCAATGACAGGAGTAATGTATAGCTTTGTCAAGTGAAAGGGAAGGCCTTCAGCCCTGTATGATTAACGTGGAATCAAAGCATGAGGAGAAAGTCAGGAGAACCTCCTTTGCAAATTAGTTATAAAGTATGTCTGGCGTAGAAAATGAGTTGTTGCTGGGGTTTTTTGTGTTTTTTTTTTTGAAAAAGAAACTCAATTCATTTCGATTTTATTTGTATTGCACTTTTATCAGTTCACATTGTCTCAAAGAAGCTTAACAGAAGTATAGAAACAGAATAAAACCAAAATTTTAAAAAGTTATCCCTTATGATCAAGCCTGAGGTGACGGTGGTGAGGAAAAACTCCCTGAGATGTTTTGAGGAAGAAACCTTAAGAGGAGCCAAAAACTCAGACGTGAACCTCATCCTCTTCTGGGTGATAATGGACAGGAAATAATGTCGATGTAAACAATGTCCTTTCTACAACAGTTTGTAGTTGAGTGGAATTGTGCAGCCGAGAGCTCCTGAGGAACTAATAGCTCAGAGTCATTTCTGAGATCATTACAGACTTAACACTAATTCCTTCCTGCCGATGTCTTCAAATGTTCTTCTGATGAAGACCCGAGAACAGCAGAAGACAGGATGCCGATGCAGGGTAAAATCCCAGCCGTGCTTTGTGAAGGCACGGACATAATATTACATTTTAAGTGTCCATAAAAGTCATCTGTCTTACAGACCTTCCTGAGACCGGTAGACTCCATCCATCGATGCTATGTAGACGTCTTCTGACAGAAAACTCGACGATTCCGATATCAACCATTTTTAATGTTGTATAAATTGTACGTGCGGTACCTCAGCCATAAGGATCATTTTATATTGCAGTTATCGCTATAGCAGCAATATATCCTGACCAATCAGAATCAAACGTCCGATATCTACCAGTCCGTCGTTTGTTTGTATTTTGTTGTTGTTGTTGTTGCTGTTGTTGTTTTAAACAAGACCAATTTGAACATAGTGGAGTAGTTAGCCAGACTAGTAATAAGTCCTTAAGGCCCCACAGCTGTGCATATGCCCTTGTGAAGCTAGGTGGTTAGGCGGAAATAACCACTGAGGGCAAACATAAATACAGCTTTCATTCTTTTTCGGTTTTCTGAAAGTAGAGACTGTGATGAATCACTCAGATCAAAAAAAAAAAAAAAAAAAAAAAATCACTGGCATTTCACTAAAGTCTGAAGGGGCTCCGATTTATCCGGAGTGGCATATTTTCAAACTACTTGTCAGGCTGTCAGATGTGTTCGCTTACAGAATTCCATCTACCCTCCCAAGTGAAACAACATGATAGGATATGAGAGTAGTTTTGTTTTTCTTTTTTTTTTTCTCTCTTTTTTTTTTAAATTAAAACGCCACTCCCACCGAAGAAATAGTATCATTATATCTAATACGGTGTGATTTATTATCGCTTTGTGTTGGCTGTGTTTTTGGCACTCACGAAGCTTTAATAAGACTTCAGGATGTCTGACTGCATCTTATAAAAGGAAAAAGGGGGCCAACGTGTGCAGGTGCAGTTCCCACGAACTTTTCTTAGACACCATTACCCTTTTTGTTGCTGTTCAGAAAATGTGTTTGTGGGAAAGTGGGCTTTAAAACCTCACCTCGCCATCTATTAAGTGTGCTGACAATATAACGAGCCATTTCGTCCAGGTCTCGGTCCGTGATCGCTTCTCTTCTTACTTCTTCCACGGCTTCGGTATATTGTTAGTGGAGCAGAATTGGGCGAGCATGAAATGGGAGTCGGGTTAATATCGATCGTGCTCTTTAACGGCTTGTTCTGCCTCCAGGTGTCCTTCGGTTCCATCGTGACCCTCCAAACCCTGCACAAGGATCGTTATAGCTTGTTATTAAAGTGTGTGTGTGTGTGTGTGTGTGTGTGTGTGTGTGTGTGTGTGTGTGTGTGTGTGTGTGTGTGTGTGTGTGTTGTGTGTGATGCTCATTATCACATATATCACCTGTTTCAAATCCTCGCAAGCAGCTACATTTCTTTCCAGACATAGGAATAATTTATTTTGAAAAGATAAAGTAATGTTTATTCAGAAATACTTCCATGTTTCATTCATCTTTGTTTTTCTCCGTAGCTTTGGTGCTTATAATAAAAATTTCTTCTTCTTCTTCTTTTTGTTTTTAATTTTTTTTGGTATGAATATTTAGTATTTCCTGGTACAGCCAGTATCCATCCATAATCCTCCTTTCCCTCAAGTTTGCAACATACAGAAATTAGGCTGATGCTCATATATATTTTAGAAGTTGCCCAAAGTGAAATTGTCCGTAGAGTGTGAGTGAATGAGAGTGTGTGTGCGTGCCCTGTGATGGGTTGGCACTCCGTCCAGGGTGTATCCTGCCTCGATACCCGATGACACCTGAGATAGGCACAGGCTCCCCGTGACCCGAGAAGTTCGGATAAGCGGTAGAAAATGAATGAATGAAGTTGCCCAAAGCCTCCTTGTTTCACAATTCCACTTGACTATCTACAGTTAAATTATTTATATTCTTACTATCTGGTGTCACACAGATGAGGTTCCCTTTTTAGGTTCTCTTTTGAATTGTTATATTCATATAAAGCTGCATTGTGACAACCTCCTCTGACAATATCTGGTGTCCAGTGTCCAAAAGTGCTATACAAATGGAATGAACTTTAATAGACTGTATGCTGTTGTTCATAACAGAGACTCCACTGTTTGTGCTTCCACTTTCACTTTCCTTAGTTTGGCATACAGATTTTCCAATTCACTGCAATTAAACTAAACCTTGGTGATTGTAGACTATTTTTAAACTATCACACCATGATCAGACTTGTCAATTGTGTTGCCCTAAAAAAACACAACCTTGGCAACCCTGTTTACATGCCAACAAAATATCTAGCTAGTTTATTCCTACACTTTTTGTCGATATAAGTTGGAAATCATGAACAGACAAAGTCTGGGACGGAAAGAAAGAAAAAATGAAATTAAGAATATAGTTTTGAAAATGGATCACAGATTGTACGCATGATTGTTGCACATTATGACACACTAACAGGCAGCCATGCATGATCAATCTACTTGATCTGCTTGATCTCCATGATCTACACAATCTACTTGATCTGCTTGATCTCCATGATCTACACAATCTGCTTGATCTCCATGATCTACACAATCTACTTGATCTGCTTGATCTCCATGATCTACACAAGCTGCTTGATCTCCGTGATCTACACAATCTACTTGATCTGCTTGATCTCCATGATCTGCGTGATTGACATGATCAACATATTCTACATGATCTGCTTGATCTCCATGATCTACACAATCTACTTGATCTGCTTGATCTCCATGATCTACGTGATTGACATGATCAACATATTCCACATGATCTACGTGATCTACATAAGCTGTGTGATCTATTTGATCTACATGATTTACATAAGCTGCGTTATCTACAGTATGTGAGCTACTTGATCTACATATGCTGTGTGATCTACAGTACATGGCCTACAAAAGCTGCATGAGCTACATAAGCTGCATAAGATGCATAATCTGTGATCTACATGATCCACATAAGTAGCATGATCTATGTGATCTACATGGCCCACATAAGCTTCATGATCTATGTGATCTACATGGCCCACATACTGTAAGCTGCATGATTTATGTGATCTACATGACCCACATAAGCTGCTTGAGCAGAATTATTACAATCACCCTCCACATCCACTTCTCTCCAGTTTCAGTACAGGCTATACATTTTCTCTGCATTTAAGAAACAACAACAACCAAAAAATTCTGCAAAATCTGTCCCTGGTGTGTGATCGATGAGTCATGGTCACTGTGGCATTTTAATGTTTTTGCACAAGATTAAGAACTTTCAACATTTCCTTTGGATAATATTTAAATATACTTTATAACATTCTCATTGGGTGCAGTTGGTGCTTAAGCAGAACCTTCTGTCATTCTTTTGTTCAGGATGATGTGAATAGACGGATTCTCATAAGCCCTGGAGAAACAAATGACACACATGACTCCATGACCAGAGTGAGGCAATAAAAGTGTATGACCAGGGCTAAGCAATGCCCCAGAGCGCTGCCGACATATAAAACATGGACCCTTGGCTACAATAATATGGCTTCACTCCAGGCCTCCTTATCTGTTCCATATTGGACAGTAAAACTACCGAACGCTCATATATATCTGCCCCGAAATCCGCTTTCAAAAGCTGTAAAGTCATTTTTTTTCCTTCTTTCAACCGGTGCTTTCGACCCGGGGAAATCTTTCTCCCTTTAGTGAGTTGTAGAGGAGGAGTGAAGGAAAAAAAAAGGCACATATAAGTTTCAGGAGTAAAAAATGACATTCGTTTTATTGTCCTCATGGCTTCCAGTGGCTTTCTGTACTCCCTGGATATGGAGAGCGGAAAAGTTTGTATCCCTGTGGGTCTATGGGTGAAAGCAAAAGAAAACCGTCTGTATTACAGTTTATCTACAGAACAGAATTCAGAATGGGGTTCAGGCACATCTTAGGAAATACAGAAAGCCTACATCTTTACAGGAAATAAATTTCCTTTTTAGCAGGAGCGAAGGTTTGCACCTTCAACTGGGACACTGTTATATATATATATATATATATATATATATATATATATATATATATATATATATATATATATATATATATATATATATATATATATAATACATTTTCATGCATTCATTCTCTACCGCTTATCCGAACTACTCAGGCGTCATCGGGCATCAAGGCAGGATACACCCTGGACGGAGTGCCAACCCATCACAGGGCACACACACACTCTCATTCACTCACACACTCACACACTATGGACAATTTTCCAGAGATGCCAATCAACCTACCATGCATGTCTTTGGACCGGGGGAGGAAACCGGAGTACCCGGAGGAAACCCCCGAGGCACGGGGAGAACATGCAAACTCCACACACACACGGTGGAGGCGGGAATCGAACCCCCAACCCTGGAGGTGTGAGGTGAACGCGCTAACCACTAAGCCACCGTGCCCCCTCCCCCCCTAAATATAAAATAATTAAAGAAAATATAAAATAAGTCAATAAATTCTAAAATCCTGAGTGGAAAATAGATTAAAACAGACAGAAGGAGACCTCAAAAAGTCAATGAAAGCAAGTGGAATAAAAAGGCACATTATTATACTTATTAATGATTATAGTAATAATTATGTCGCTTTGTAGAAGCCAACATTCTGTTTTCCTATTTAAGCTTAGACAAAAATTTATCAAGAGTAACTCCTCCTAGGGCTTTCGAGTATCAAATTCGGATATGTTGTAGAACCTGGTCTGAAGTTTGTTGCTATTACTTTTCTAAGCGATCTGAGTTCCGGTACTTCCGGTACTTCCGGTACCGGGTCACAAAGTGACCTTTTTTCCCCATAGACTCCCATTATAAACTTTGGAGGTTTATAACTTGACAAGCTTTCGACTCTCTACACCAAACTCAGCCAGGTTCTTTAGGGTGATACTCTGAACAAAGGTTTAAATTGGTGTACTGACTGGCCTTTCAGATGTGCTGCAGCCCTGCCCCCAAAATATGCAAAATCAAAAAACTTTTTACCACATGGACATGTGACATATCAAAACACTCAGCACAATGAGGGGAACTTCCTCACAGGTATTCTGATGACGTCACATGAAAAAAAAATAATTAGCACAACATGGACATGTGACATATCAAAACACTCAACCCAATGTGGGGAACTTCCTCAAGAGTATTCCGATGGCATCACATGCTTGTCTCCACTTACCTCCAATTGTTTTGCCACCCTAGCTTTCTGTCTACTTGCTTCCAAAAGTAACACTGACCCTTATGTCCACTCGCCACCAAAAAGCACCGGCCTTTGCGAATACTTCCATCGTCAAAGCCAACATCAAAGTTTGTTGCGACTATCTTTACAAAAATCTAGTTAATATTATTATTATTATTATTATTATTATTATTATTATTATTATTATTATTATTATTATTATTATTATTATACATTATTTTTATCCTGAATATGCACATTTTATCCAATGAATAAATATACGAATTGATGCTATTATGAATTTATTTAATGAATGAATATTATTTTTTAACGAGCTGTTTGTTTTTTTAATTGCTGTGGTGTAAAAGAAATAGAAAACCTTGTTATTTGCTGTTACAGGAAAGCCCCACTTTACATGTTTTATTCCTCACACGTAAAATGTGAAGCCGTATCAGATTTGTCTTCAGATTTGTCTTCATTTATATATCTGATCTTACAGTATGTGTTATATTTTAACCCCAAACTCTTTTATTACAGTTTGCTCTTTTCCTACACACATTTTTCCTCGTAGCCTTTTACCCCAAAAGCTCAGAAGCTGGCAAATCACAAGTATCCTGTTTTTCCTCACTTCAGTCTGCACTGCCGTCTGATGAGGATGTGGCTCGTCCTGTTTGCGTCTGGTTTCTCTACCTGTCTGGGTGGATCTGTGGGTACAGGTCTGAGTGTTCCCAGATCCTGAAGGAACAGTGGGCTCTGGTTTTATTCTGCTGCTTGTTTCAGGAATGAAAGTGAAATCCAGCCCAGAAAGCTTTTCACGCCTCACTACTACCGTTGACAAATGGATATGGTTGCACTTTTCATTTGAGAATATCATCGGTTTCCGTGATGCCGTATTTATCTGGCGTGCTTCTCAGTGTTTCTTTTCGTTTACCATCAAGGATCTGCTTTTCTTCTCAGATCTCTGACAGCGAAATATTGTGAAATTTGAAAATATTCCCTCTTCCACTTTGCGTCCATCAGAGATCATTTTCGTTTTAGACTCGACCTGGTTTATTTTCTCTCCAGTCCTCGGCTATGTCTCGCTAATCGCAGCTTGACTTTCCCCCATCGACCTGCCTCCAGCTTTGCCGTTTGGTCGTTGTGACGGTTTACAGAATCCTGAAATTTCACCCGCTTCCTTTTGATCGGTGAGCGTCGTCCGGCTAACGGTTACACTCCATTTCCTTTTGCTTTTCCCTCCTCGTGCTGACGAAAGCTTCTCACATCCATCTCTCATGATAACAGACATGATGACAGCCAAACCAGTCACCGTGTATGAACCTGAGGGAATTCCTCACAGTGTCTTGAGGCTTCTGCTGAAAGCGGACGCCTCGAATCGGCCTCGACGTTTCTGATAAGCAGTTCACATTTTCACCCTTTTATTTCCATCTCTTCTTTATCGATGGTCTCTGTTCTGACCTTAAAGAAGACAAATCCACATGGACGTCTGGCTGCGGAGATATGTGACAGACTCGCCTGCAGTCTTTCTCTTGCTTCGTTGCCTAATTAGAGCCGACAGTATGCCCCACCACCCCCACCCTCCCACCCCCCTACCACCGCTTCATCTCCTGAGGAACGGAATAGCCTTTTGCTGCTGTGTTTTTAATTTGAAGCTTTGTTGATGAACTTTGACTTATGTACACTGGATAGATTCTATAAAGATGTCGACACACGCGGTATAAAGCCTTTAGAAGTTTGAACGAATGCCTGTTTTTCGTTAAGTCTTACAAACGGCAGGACGAGCAAAGATTTTATTTTGGTGGTGTGAACTTTTTTTTTTTCTTAATTTGGCCATTTGCTAATTCCCATCTTCTAGCTAACTTTCTCCTATGACATGACAGCTAGCTACCAGCGATCAGGAAGTCTAGCATGTGTTTATTTTGGGACACATGAAACCACAGTACCATTTTGTAATCTTTTGCCCTCTTGGATTCCCAGTCATGGAGCTCTGAGACATCGCTGCACTCGTGTGTATTGTGTTAATGATAGAAGGGAATGTAAGTAAAAATGTTCACTAGCGACCTTTTCTTCCAATAAATGACGCCTACTGTAGCGTAGAGGAATTTATACTTTCGTACACCAAAAACTCTGCGTAAGCCGTTTATGACGTTTAGCAAATTAAACGGAATGAGAGATTTCCAAAATGATCACAGTGTAGAAAGAAATTATTTGAGTGGATATAGTGGAGTTGTTTGTGGCTTAAATGGGTGAAGATGGATAAAACGTTTGAAACTGGAGTGAAAATAAAGTCTAAAGAATGTAAAGTTTTTACCGCTCTAAAGTTGTAGACTTTCAAACAGTAGTATTTTATTTAAAACTTCTGAAATTCATTCATTCATTCATTCATTTTCTACCGCTTATCCGAACTACTCGGGTCACGGGGAGCCTGTGCTCTCAGGCATCATCGGGCATCGAGGCAGGATACACCCTGGACGGAGTGCCAACCCATCACAGGGCACACACACACACTCACACACTCACACACTACGGACAATTTTCCAGAGATGCCAATCAACCTACCATGCATGTCTTTGGACCAGGGGAGGAAACCGGAGTACCCGGAGGAAACCCCCGAGGCACGGGGAGAACATGCAAACTCCACACATACAAGGCGGAGGCGGGAATAGAACCCTAAAACCTGGAGGTGTGAGGCGAACGTGCTAACCACTAAGCCACCCACTTCTGAAATTCCGTTCAGTTAATGTCTCTACTCGTCCAACATGACTCATCATCAGTAAACGTTATCCTGGTCAGGAATTTAATGGATCCTCATTTGAGGCTTGGAAAACACCCTGGATAGGATGACGGTCCATCACAATGAACCATGCACACACATTTACACCTAGAAGCAATTTATTAACACACACACACACACACACACACACACACACACACACACACACACACACACACACACACACACACACACAGAATAGAATATGTTTGGAGTAAGAGTTCAGTTAGGATGCTTTCATCTCTGTCCCTCATCTTGTGACTGGCTAATCAGTCACATGACCATGTATTTTGCTAGCATACAGTGTTTCATGCTTCAAATCAGACTTGTTTATTAGGCGTAAATACAAATATAAAAGTGTTTTAAACACAGTTATTTAAACAATTAAATATAAGTTGAATATTAATCTTGAACTTTTGACTAATATGAAACGTTTTTTCATAATAAAATTTAATTGAAATTGAAAATTAAATTAGCCAATGTTGTTAATCTGCCAAAAACAAAAATCTTTATACTGAGCTTTTTCTCTATAGGCCATGAGGAAGAGGACACACTCAAGGGGAGGAAGAGTTTCCGTGGGCATGCGGCGGTGAGCCAGAGCCCAGAGGCTGAGCTGATGTTGGAGGGTGAAGACGACACCATCAGCCTGCTGCAGGAGAAAGACATGGACAACCTGGCAGGTGAGGAACCAGTGACAAAGAGCAGAGTGTGTGTGTGTGTGTGTGTGTGTGTGTGTGTGTGTGTGTGTGTGTGTGTGTGTGTGTGTGTGTGTGTGTGTGTGTGTGTGTGTGTGTGTGTGGAGAAGCACATTTGAAGGCATTTGAATTTTACAGCAACATCCTGAAATGACAACAACCCAAAATATAAATGAATTAAATTCATTTTAAACACTACATGCACTCCATCTTTCTTTCTTTCTTTCTTTCTTTCTTTCTTTCTTTCTTTCTTTCTTTCTTTCTTTCTTTCTAAAAGCAACACTAGACACAGTTTCATGTGTTTATTTCTTTTTTATTACTTTATTTCCTAATCACACTCGGGTCTAAATTACATAAGAACAGCCTTGGAATATTAAAAAGAAGAAGAAGAACAAGAAGAAGATTACGGCATAGAAGAAGAAGAGGAAGAAGAAGAAAATAAATTAAGAAATATTAAAATAAAATTAATCCATGTCCTTTTTAAAAAAAAAAAAAAACACACTAAAAAAAAAACGAAGTAAACACAATGCACGGCTCTACTTTAAACACCAGCTTTTATTTATTTATTTATTTGTTTTTATTTATTTATTTATTTGTTTGTTTGTTTGTTTGTTTGTTTTTATCTATTGAATATGAACAGAATCACACATTTTTGCTGGGCTAATTGAGAAATAAAATGAAACACAAAAAGCTTTTTAAAGGAATATGTTTATTAGAATTAAAGCTTCACTCTCACACATGTTTCTAAATAATACAATTAAAGCTTAATAACTGAATATTCAGATCATCTCTAAAGCCTTAACAGTGATCTGTGCTATGATTGACAGACGTATCACAGACTGCCTCTCAGCATCTATCGCTGAAGTCTAGTGGATTTCGCTTCAATGTGGCCAGCAACCAAATCTGACGTGGTTAGAAACAGATCAGCCGAGCCAGAGTGATTTATTTTGCAGTTGAAGCTTGTTGTTATGATATGTTTGACAGCCTTGAGCAGTGTGTGTTGCTCTGGACTGTGTTCCTCTGATGTTCTCTCGGGGCTGCTGAATGTTTGTTTATCCATCATTCTGCTCTCATTTGTTTTTTCTCTTAGTTTTTGGATTTTTTTTTTCCTCTTTCAGCACATTTCCATGCACGGGTCTTTATCTCTAGAGGCAAGTGGAGCTGTTTTTAAAATAAGACTAACTCCAGTGGGAACCATTACTCACAGAAATCCCATGTTTAGGTTGTTCATGTGAAATAATAATAAATAAATAAAAATAATAATAAAAAAGTAGAAAATAAAATTAAAGAAAGAAAGAAAGAAAGTTTACGATGAGTGCTAATCCTTTACCGTGAAATCGAGCTAATGTTACTTTATTCTGATAAATTCTCAAATCATGATATAATCAAGGAAAAAAGCTTAAAACTGAAAGCATATTGAGGTCAGAAATGTAAATGGTGATTAAATAACTCTATCAGATGAATATAATCTTCTGGTTTACCTCAGAAATGGTTACAGCTGGGTAGCATTTTTAAGCTGGCAATGCTACGTTAGCGTGTACTGTTACGATATCGACCGCTATGATATATACATATATATATACATATCCTAAGTGGTACACATGCAGTGTGCAGAACTAAGGTACACACACCTATAAACACATTTATGAATATATAAAGCAGCACAATGACCTCTTTACGCTCAGCAGCTGAGCTTGTTTATGTGTGTTGGTGCGTCTCAGCTGCCAGAAGTCGAGTCGTCCAAATTCTCCCTCAGTTTAATAGCAGCTCTGTTGAGGCTCGCGTGCCAGCTTACAGAGTTCAGCACACATCCGTCTTTTTTTAGACAGGTGAGTTATCCAGAGTTCAGCCACAAACCAGCGTCTAAATTAACCGTACATCTTTAATTATATGATTATAAATTTTCAAAAACATACTGACTGAAAGCACGAGGAACGTGTGTACAGTATGTGCGTGTGTGTGTGTGTGTGTGTGTGTGTGTGTGTGTGTGTGTGTGTGTGTGCGTGTGTGTGTGTGCGTGTGTAATGGGTATGTGAGTTGTACAGTATGTATGTATGTGTTTGTGTGTAATGGGTGTGTGTGTGTGTGTGTGTGTGTGTGTGTGTGTGTGTGTGTGTGTGTGTGTGTGTGTGTGTGTGTGTGTGTGTGTGTGTGTGTTTTGTGTGTGTGTGTGTGTGTGTGTGTGTGTGTGTGTGTGTGTGTGTGTGTGTGTGTGTGTGTTTGTGTGTAATGGGTATGTGTGTGTTTGTGTGTGTAATGGGTATGTGTGTGTGTTTGTGTGTGTGTAATTGGTATATATGTGTGTTTGTGTGTGTAATGGGTATGTGTGTTTGTGTGTGTGTAATGGGTATGTGTGTGTGTGTGTGTGTGTGTGTGTGTGTGTGTGTGTGTGTGTGTGTGTGATGGGTATGTGTGTGTGTTTGTGTGTAATGGGTATGTGTGTGTTTGTGTGTGTAAAGGATATGTGTGTGTGTTTGTGTGTGTGTGTAATGGGTATATATGTGTGTTTGTGTGTGTAATGGGTATGTGTGTTTGTGTGTGTATAATGGGTATATATGTGTGTGTTTGTGTGTGTATAATGGGTATGCGAGGTTTTGTATGTATGTAGAGAGAGAGAGAGAGAGAGAGAGAGAGAGAGAGAGAGGGAGAGAGAGGGAGAGAATGTGTATGTGAGTTAATGGGTGTGTGTTTTTTTTATTTGCGTGTATGTTTGTGTGTTTTGTGTGTGTGTGCGCGTGTGTGTGTGCGTGTGTGTGTGTGCTTGTGTGTGTTTGTGTTTGTGTGTGTGACTGTGTACATGTATGTTATTATAAAGTTGTTTCACTTCAATACTTTCACAGTCCATAAATTCTTTAAATGTTTGCTGTACTGCAATCACAGGCATTATAAATCGGGGAGTAGACTGACTTTCTATTTATGGCTCATGAATTTTTCATGCAGTGAGAAACTCCATGCCCTTTTCCCTTGAAACGTTTTTTTTTTTTCCAGAGATGGTGTTAAAAACTAAATCCAGTTCTTGCTGAAAGATTGCATTGAACGAAACAAGAGTTTATAGAAAGTCGAACAAAGCTGAAGCCACTGCATTTTCTGCCCTCTCAGATTCCCGAACCATGGATGGCTGGTGACGTCATGACGAATGAGGTTAGGGTTTGGGGCGGGGTTAACATTCATAACTTAATAATATTTAAACCAAGCGTCCCACTGTAACGTCTTCAGATCCCTGCTCGTTTCTCATGAGACCAGATCAGGAATGAGGAACATGAGCCCAAACTCTAACATTAACTTTCTGAATGATTCACATAAGTCATAATGTTCTTGAGCATCTAGGGGATGTTACTACAGGATATTATACAGAAGCACTGTGGGTTCCTGTTTAACGTCAGCTCTATTACATGGCAGCAAAATACATAACTTGTCTCAAGTCTTATCATTTAAAACGTGCGAGACAGAAAAATCAATCGAGTTAGAGTGTTGTGATATAAGACATGTTATTAGACTTGACTTAAAGACTCACTGAAGTCACTGGCGTTATGGCGCAGACATAGTCCCATTAGCCAGTATAGCATTCAACACATTCCCAAAGTAAATAGACTTAAAATATAAAAAATAATCTTGAAATTACGTTATTAAGTGTTTAATATGACATTCTATTTTATGTCAGTTCAACTGCAGAATTTGCACACGTATATATTTATAAGTAACAAAATGCTAACACACCTAAAAATTTATTATTATTATTATTATTATTATTATTATTATTATTATTATTATTATTATTATTATTATTATTATTATTGTTGTTGTTGTTGTTGTTGTTGTTATTATTATTATTATTATTATTATTATTATTATTATTATTATTATTATTATTATTATTATTATTATTATTATATTGTATTTATTTATTTATTTTATACAGTGTTAAGTACTGTGCCAAAGTCTTAAGCACCCAGTAATACTTTAAGAAATTATGTCTTAAATTTCTTTCCTGGCAAATTGTACTTTATAAATGGCTCAGATTTATAATACTATGAAATTTGAAAACTTTTTTTGTCAGTAACGTAAATTCAAAGCATAAGCAACAACAAACCCAAGGAATTTTCTTTGCACAGATTTACTGGTTTAATCGAAAGTGTTGTGCTGATAATAACCCATTTCTGTGTCCTGATCTGTCTGTCCGGTTTCTTCGCTGGTGTTGTGATTGTAATCAGGATTGTTGATACATCTCAAATAGTAATTTTTACCTTTAACATCAAATCTATAAAATCTGGAACATACATGATCATCTTGGGCCCGTTAGAAAAGACGTATTCCATCTAACCTCATCTCTCTCCTCTTACTGGATGACAACTAAGATAATCTGTGAATCCCTCCTTCTTAAAAGAACTTCCATTTAACTTTTTTCCCAGTGGAAAATGGACTTCCTGTTTTGTTGTGTCCATGACATTTCAGCATTGTCATGCCATTGTCATTGTCATGCCTCACTCATGCCTAGACATCATATAAAAGTAGACATCAATGTTTCCATAGACATAAAAAGAAAACAGTTAAAATAGAGAAACAACAAAGAAAAAAAAACAGAAAAGAAAAAAATTGCTGATACCAAGCCCATCTCTGCTCTCTGAGATGCCCTAAGTGTTTGTTTATAAGCATCTAAAATTATTTAGTTATTATGAGTCCTGACTCATTTTAGATCAGACTCACAGACATATATATATATATATATATATATATATATATATATATATATATATATATATATATATATATATATATATATATATATCCAAGCTATTATAGCTCCAGCAATGTCATCTTGGTGGACCTGGGGTTCAAACTCACAGCCTTTCGATCAGTAGTCCAACACCTTAACCACTAAGCTACCTCATCTCTTATAAAATATATATATTTTACATTATAAAATAATTACAACATGCATAATTCCTTGCATATGCTTTATAACATGTTAAGCATACATCCATAAGTCATTTGCAACCTTTTTCATATTTCGTAGAATGTAATTTTTCATTTATAGAAAATTTCAACAAAGATAATTTTATTTCATAGAATATTCCTAAAATAATGAAGGTGTCTGTGTGTCTAAAATTAAATACAATACATTGTGTATCAGTACAACTTAATAAATAATTATACGAGCATGAAATGTCTTACGAATGTGTTATAACATGTTATGCATGCATTAAGTCATTGTACATTAGAATTTTATATAAAAAAAAAGTCCCTAAAATAATGATGGAAGGTGTCTGTGTCGTTATACATCAGGATTTCATAGTAGGATGCTGATATAATGAAGGCGAGAATCTGTGTGTCTGTGCTTGACCATAATGCACTACTTCATTAATAATTATGACAACATGCCTAATGCCTTTTGAATGTATTATACTAAGCATGTATTCATAAATAATTGATTTCTGCTTAAACTTTACAACAAACTAGACGTCTTACATTACTTACAAGTACATTTTGCATTAAAAATGTTTTATTATTTTATTTATTTATTTATTTATTTTTTTGCATTAATAGTTCAGTTATTGTGCCTGTCGAACGTTTGCTCTGCGCCTCCCTACCACTAGAGGAGCCGTTCTTCTGATCCACTGAGATGTGAAAGATATTCTGAGATGGAGCCATGGTGCTGCTGCTGCTCATGTGTTGTGCAGCATGCTAACACATGCTCTGATGAGTAAACTGGAAAGTGCTGCATTGTATGAGACAGAGCTCTGACCACTTCTGGGAGGAGGTGCGTGTGTCTGCCAATCATAGCTCAGAGTGGGCGTTCTGTCCTACTTCTGTGTCCAGAGGTTTTATGGGAGAAAATCACTGCAATGATTCACTTCCCCACCACATCCCAGCATACACACATAAACACACACACACACACACACACACACACACACACACACACACACACACACACACACACACACACACACACACACACACACACACACACACACACATATATACATATATGAATCAGTTGAACTCTGCCTCTTTCTACCCCCAGCTTTCCCATCTAATTTCATAAGAAAGGCAAAAATATTTTTTGAACAATATGTTGATTCTCTAAATTTCATATATGTCCACGCTTTTTATTGAAATTGGACAAAAATCTGAGCATTTTTTGAAAGCTTTATTTTAAAATAAGTAAATCTTTTTATGTGGCTTCTACTTGGAGAGAATAAAGTTAACATATTAAAATTTATTTATTCATTCATTCATTCATTCATTCATTCATTCATTCATTCATTCATCAATTTACTAAGCCCCAC
>NC_062528.1:19275564-19348064 GCF_022655615.1 Tachysurus fulvidraco | reverse complement strand
GCGAAATCTATTTCGAGGTGGATGAAGAGGACCCGGCCTTCAAACGCACCGATCCCAGAGTAGGTTGGATTGCATTGTGTATTTACCGGTTTGCGTCGTTATTTATGTCAAATTACACCCACGGTTTTGCGTAAATGCGCCAAAACGCACCATGCAGTCTACTATTTCACGAAAATAACAGATCATATTTGCGAGAGCGTGTGTGTATTTTTAACAACATATCCTAACAACACAAAAAAAAAGACATTTGAATCACGATTATCTATACTACAGACCTGATCTTCTCCTATACATGCGAGGTACAAAAAAAATGCAACTAATAATATCGTTTGTTATGGTATTTATCCAATCTACAGAAGAATGGCCCAAAGCCTCAGGGGATGTGCCTAATCCTTTAAATTCAGCCTCTTCAAATATTTTAGACTAGTAAAAAAAAAAATCGGATTAAGTGTGTTAGCTTTAGTAAGTCAGTAATTGCGAGAATAAAAAAAAACTCATAATGATTATACCAATACTACGAAGGAATACTACTATGAATAGTACTAATAATTATAATTCTTTTTACAGTACAATAATATGCTACAAATACCAATACATTACCACGATGTAGTCTATTTAGCATTAGGTTTGACTAAATTTGAATACTCTCCAATTCTAATTTATAATTTCATTTATCAATAAACCTTAAAATGAAAAATATTTCCCAAAGAAGTCTGTGTTTTAGCCACCGGTGTGATTCAACATCTACTATAAAACACAGTGTAATAATAATAATAATAATAATAATAATAATAATAATAATAATAATAATAATAATAATAATAATAACTGTTTATACTCTTCCCCAAAAATCCATGTCTGAATCATTACTGGCACACGAATATCCTGTCTGTTTTTATTCTTATTTTTTTATTATCTCTTTAAATAAATTCAGAGACAGAAATGTTTTTTTAAAAAAAAAAAATCACAATGTTTATATTCCAGTGTATTTCAAGTGCATTGTTTTTCAGGTATATTTTTTCCCCATATATATATAATTCAATATTCTCATTTTCAGCTTTTTATCATGTAAGCAAGGTACAACCAAAAAAAGGTGGAATATTCTTTAAATAAGAATTCAAGTATTCTTATGGAATGTCTAAAAAACGTAACAAATAGTACCACCAACTGTAAACTCTAAAAAATAGGAACTTGCCATGAACAATAGTCAAACTATTACTGTGGGTCTAAATGGGTATTTTTTTTTATCTTTTCTATCAGAAATAATTCACGCGAACGTAATAAAACAAACAGGTGGAGTTAAACCTCTATTTTACATGTCACAGAACAACATTCACAATTTTTTTAGACCACAAATTTACACTACAAATGTGTGTATTTACAATATAAAAATGTACAGGGTTTGTTTTCTCTAATTAGCCACGAAGGAAAAAAAAGACATAAACCTTTGTGGGGCTTTTAAAAGGTTTTGTTGGACTGAAGGCTCAATAAGAAAAAAAAATAACGCTGATAAATAACCAAATAAACATTTTGATTGTTACATTTTTTGCTTGCGTATAAGAGCAACACAAAACACAAAATAGAATAGTAATTTCTTGACATGAGCTATAAAAACTATTTTAGACTGTGATATCTAAAATAATTTTTATACAGACACGTGTTAAGTAGAAGGGGTAAGGTTTAAAGATCAGTGAGCGTTATTGTTTCTTTATGTCCAGGCTGCTCGCCTGTAACAGGATTCCAAACTTCAGAACCAGACTTTACGCCTATGATTTTTCACTGCGCACAGTACATGTGGATAGAATTTCTTGAGTCTCTGCTTTACCTCAAAGCTTCTCCAGACTTTTCGGGTTGGTCAGAATCTCCCTTGCAAGCCTCCAAGTCTGCTTGGCGGCGTTTTCCAGCGCCGAGTGAGGTTTGCCCTGGAACAAGTCGAGGTTCGGCAAGAAGTAATGCGGGCACCGGCGGCACTGCAGACACGATATGAGCTGCAGTAGAATGCCGTTCAGTCGGTCTCCCAGACAGTTTTCGTCCCAGTCCGATTCCCGTGGATGTTTCTCGCACTCGTAGGAAACCAAGGTCTTCATGTGGTAATTGTTGAGCGGCTGCCCGGGGAGTTCGAGGTGCCGGTCGCGCAGAGTTTTCAGCAGCGAGAGACACTTCTTTCTGCATCCGCCGAGCAGCAGCCTGTTCTCGGCCTCGGCGAACTGCAGCACCCAGGCGTCACTTTCGGCCGAGCTCTGCTTTCCGTTCAGCGAGTAGCACTCCTTGGAGAGCAGGTTAAAACCCTCAGCCTTGACCTCGGCCACACGGTTTGGACCGGGCCACGGGATATGTGGAAGGGGCCAGTGCGCAGCGCTGCGCGGCCAGATGCCTGTGCACTTGAACGCCGGTGTGATCTGGACAACGTAGCGGTCGCGGATGCGCAGCTTCACTTCGCTTGTATCGGCCACCATCTTGACCGAGTCGCGGTAGCTGCACTTGTCCACGGCCTGCGCCACAAGCGTCTGGAAACGCGAGCGGATCTTGCGCGCCGACAGGTATCCAGAGGCCGTGATGAACTCCACCCAGAGAGACATGCTGCGCTTGCGGCCGTCGCTCAGCTTCAGCACGGCGCAGCCGGGCAAGGAGCCGTCGTCCACAAAATTGAAGACGCCCATCTGGTTGAGATAGAGTACCACCTCGAACTCAGTGGGCGAGACCACCTCGAGGCCCTCGAACCGGTTGTCCAGCTCATTGAGTGAACTGATGAAGCGCGGCTCCTGCACCTCGACCTCCTTGAGCACATCTGAGACCACCTTGCACACCTCGCGAATGGTCTTAGCGATGGCCGCCTTGCGCGCTTGGCACTTCTCGTTGTAGTACTTGTTTAGGTGGTACACGAGCTTGGCCTGCGCGGCGATCATGTTGGGGCAGAGGTCCGGGTTATACACCGGAGGCTCGCAGTAACCCGACGGATCCAACGCGGCTGTTTGCACGGGAGCCAATGCTAGAGAAGAATAGGGACCTATTAAGAGCAGAAAAAAGTTTCCTAATACAAAAAACAAGCCTGCTATTTGTGCTCAAGGCACACGCGCGCTCTGATGCTTAAATCATCCGCTTTCGTTTTCTTCCTCAACAATAAATAAAAGGAATGTAAAAAAATATATATATATGTCCTCAGTGGTCGCAGTGATTAAAAGTCCATCGGTGCCGCATGCAAATACACACCGTCTCCGCGCACAGCAGTTAGGCTACAAACACATCTTGTCGGATTTCCCCGTCCTCACGCGCACAGTTTTACGCCCGCAGTTGTTTCGAAAAGTGCTGCGTGCTCGTTTTTGCGGAACGGTGTACAGTGCGTGTGTGTGTATATATATATGTGTTTGTGAGTGTATACATATATATGTGTGTGTGTGCTTGTGTATAAGTGTGTAAGTGTGTGTATATCCTCGCCTAACCGGTGTCGTCGGTGTGATTCAGGTCTCCGCACACACCGCGCTCCAGTGAAATTATAAAGGGAGGGGTTTTTAAGGGCGTCCAATGACGGAGCGATTCGTCACCGCTTTCAGGGTTTATGGACAGCGGATTAAACGTTGAGCTTTTATATATGAGCCTAAATTTAAACGGAGCCGCGACCGTAGGACAGGAAACACCTTTAGGAAACACTATGGGCTGAGAGAAAAAAACAGCAGGTTTTTTATTTTTATTTTATTTTATTTTATTTTATTTTATTTTATTTTATTTTATTTTATTTTATTTAGATGATGATGATGATGATAATAATAATAATAATAATAATAATAATAATAATAACAATAATAGCTATTATTGTTATTATTATTATTATTATTATTATTATTATTATTATTATTATTATTATTATTATTATTATTATTATTATTATTCATGTATTTATCTCTTTGATCAATTTAAATACTTCTCTTTTTTCCCTACCCCTGTGATGTATTATTTCGATGGCTGACTTTAACTCCGATGTTTAATTTCATTTCATTTATTCCACTTCATTTATAGCTTTATTGCGTTGTTACTTTGTTGTATTTCTAGTCTGCGTACAAAACGTGTTGCTCGTATTTCCAATAGAGATTACAGATTTAGAGAGGTTTATTTTCCATGTTTTTTTTTTTTGTTGTTGTTGTTTTTGTTGTTTTTGGTAATTTGCTGCTCTTCTGTATTTTCCTGCCCACAGTATTTTACGATAATACGCACTGTGCGGCAATTTGAAGCTGTAAATACTGGCATTTATGGTTCGTTTTGAAATAAGCTCTCAAATAGTCTGTACATTTTTAGATGTCTTTCTAACAACCTGAAGCTCGGATATTATACAGGTGCAGAGAATAATGAGTCGCATCACCTGATTATTGCAAAGGACGCACTTTGGGTATTATTAACCACCTCCATGATAGCATGTCCATTTAGACATTGTTTTTTTTTGTTTGTTTGTTTGTTTGTTTTTTTTTTTGCTTTGCTTTGCTTTGAATAACCGTGTGATATTATAAAACGAAGAGGACAGTTCCATTAAAAAAATCCCTCAAAAAAGATATTAAACGGTATTTAAAAGCTCGCAGCCATAAAAAGCTTAACGCGCAATGAATAATTGTGTTATTTATTATTCTTTACAGCAGACAGTGTGTGTGTGTGTGTGTGTGTGTGTGTGTGTGTGTGTGTGTGTGTGTGTGTGTGTGTGTGTGTGTGTGTGTGTGTGTGTTGTCGTCTGACGTGTTGATTTTGAATTCATTCACTACAATCTGTATTTTTTTTATTCTTATTTTCACACAGATTGTCTTTTATTTTATTTTATTTGTTATTTAATTCGGTTGTAGTTTTATTGAGTGCCGATTTTAAGGCTGGTTTTCTCCCGTAAATTATGTCGGCGACAAAAAAAAAAAAAGAAAAGAAAACCCTCCTATCATTATCACTTTTATTATTGTATTATTTTCAGACGTATTTCTCTTTCCGTGTAAATGTATACTATTATGTATTGTGTAATTAGTTCTATAAATACTACATCTACACCTAGTGGCTACTTCATTTGATTGCTTTGTGTTGTGTACTATTATATTTGATTTTTCTTTTCTGTATCACGTTCTGCATCGTTACTACTAAACCGAGTTTGCTTGATTTCGGTTTTAACTAAATTAGTTTCGGATATTTCAAGGTCACTCAGTGGGTTAATTCAGACTATAAGCAAAACACACACTCCGTCATCCTGAAAAGACTGAATGATTTCAACTGAGCTGCCTTCTGATGCTGCTGCAGCTGTGTTCAGCCTTGTCTCTGTCTCCCTGTGTGTGTGTGTGTGTGTGTGTGTGTGTGTGTGTGTGTGTGTGTGTGTGTGTGTGTGTGTGTGTGTGTGTGTGTGTGTGTGTGTGTGTGTTGGTGAGGCTGCAAAGCCGTAAACAGGCCTTTAAGAAGAGCTGAAGCAAAACCAGCTCATGGTTGGATGGAAACATTCAGAGTGTCCCTCCTCCTCCATCATGCACACACACACACACACACACACACACACACACACACACACACACACACACACACACAAACACACACACACACACACACACACACACACACACGCAAGCACACACACACACACACACACACACACACACACACACACACACACACACACACACACACACACACACACACAGACTGACGGTGAAGAAAGATAAAGGTATAGGATGCAATCATCTGTTTACAAAGCCCAATTAATATACTAATTAACAATTCATTGAATAATGATGGAATATGAATAAAAAACAGCACTCAGTCAAATCAGTGACATTTACAATCCCAGTTTAATGCTTTTTTAACCTTAACACTTATTATTCAGTCTTTATTATTAGTTCTACATCTGTATAAAATGGTTAGGAGGCAAAGTTAAGTAGAATAATACCTGATTTTTTTTATTGCTGCTACAACTGAGAATAAATACATAAGCAGTCAGACATCAGCAGAAATGAAATAATATTGAATATTAGAACGAAAATATTTTTTCCTCCAAAAGCAAGCATTATTTACAGAAGACACAGAATAACATCAGCTTATGTTCATTTGTGTTTTTAAAGTATGTATGGAGGTGAAATAAATCCTATATCGTGTTTCTGGATGAAGTGATTACTCAAGATGATCGTATCTGTGAATGAATGGATGATGAACATTCTCTAAATGCTATTCCCGGTGTGATGTGTGAAACAGCATGAGGGTGAAATCACAATTATTTTCCTCCACATTCAGAAGGAGTCTTTAAATCAGAGAGCTGGTCAATGTCTGGAACTCATGCTCCGTAGTGGGTTGGCCTTCACTGTATCCTGCTTGGCGCAGTCAACGTTGAAAAAGTTGCCAACCATAATTAATAGCTCTCTGCTGCTTTTGGACGAAGATCACATATTAGATCCCGATTGCTTCATGAAGCAAAATGTATAACAGGTGTACACCGAACTCACGTCTGCTCTTCACAGTCGATTATGTTTTTCTTTAATTCTTTGATTATTTATTTATTTATGCATTTTTTAAAAATCTATTTCCCAGGCCAAGAAAAATGGATGTCATTTCGAGGGGTACAAATATTAACTGTAGGAATATTTTATTAATATAAAAAAGGGTTTAATTAGTATCTTGGCAAATAAAGGATAAATTGTGATCTTCTGTTGACACTATTTTGTGTACCGTTCCATGCAAAATGGTATAACACACAGACACACTGACACACACACACACACACACACACACACACACACACACACACACACACACACACACACACACACACACACACACACACACACACAAACAAACAAATTAACAAATTCTCAGTTTTCTATATATAGGCAATAAGCAAGGTGCATTCTCTTTGAAAGTAATAATAATAATAATAATAATAATAATAATAATAATAATAATAATAATAATAATAATAATAATGTGATGGTCTGGAATCACATACAGGGTCTGTTCCAAGAGTCGGGAAGTGAGATAGATAGATAGATAGATAGATAGATAGATAGATAGATAGATAGATAGATAGATAGATAGATAGATAGATAGATAGATAGATAGATAGATAGATAGATAGATAGATAGATAGATAGATGGGTGGGTTGGTAGATAGATAGATAGATAGATAGATAGATAGATAGATAGATAGATAGATAGATAGATAGATAGATAGATAGATAGATAGATAGATAGACAGACAGACTCTGTGTATTTGTGCATCAAGCCCAGTACTCCTGGATTAGACCCTGGATTAAAAAATGAATGAATGAGCAAATAAATAAACAATAAAAACTGCTACACTGGTAGGAAGCAAGTTTGTAGTATTGAGTAAGATTCTACAGCTGGTCCACAGACAGCGGTTTTGTCCACTAGTTGTACTTCCCAGATTCTGTATGATTTTCCCTAGGATCAGACCTCGCACATGCTCCGGGTCAGTCCGCCCCATTGACCCTCATGTTCACTGGTAAAAAACACATTTATCCTGTGTATGTTTTTAATTCGTTGAGAAATCTGCTTCAACGGAAACCGCATCAAAGCATACTTTCGGAATTTTTATCTCATTGTGCGAGCAGTTTACCGAACCAACCCGAGCCATCAAATTGTAAGTGGCGTATAATTCATCTGCACTTTCAAAGCTGACCGAGCGGCACTTCATCTCCCCCTTGACCTCTCCCCTTTTTTATGTCTCTATAACATAGATTGCTGTGTGTGTCCATAATGTCCGACGTCTCTCTGGCGTTTCTGGGACAGCGTCTTTCGATACGGACGCTATTTCTGACCCAGTGAATGACGATGTGTGATCGTGTAAATCAATACAACTAGTCTGGCTTCCGCTCATGTTGCACGAGCATATGACCGAGGACACGTTTAGCTCGCTGAAGGCCCCTTTGTTCTCGAATTTCCTCCCCAGTGATCTCTTCATTTTTCTTCTGGCCCTCTCGTCTTGTTCTGATGATCCTTCTTGTCAGGACGTTTCGCTAAGCCCGTAATGGCTCTTGTCAAACAACCAAAATTGGCATGTGACACCACACTTAACTGTCCCACAAGAACCCTTTAAATTAGGGCTCAAATAACCTTCTGGTTTTACAGGAGATCTGACGGAGAAACACAAACCCTGGATCTTTGAGGATTTTCGATGAACGTTGTATTTGTTTGTAGCAAAGATAAAATATTCCACCGTGTCGATGTGTAAGATTAATCTTTTATGATGGATACACAAATTATTTTAAGAGAAAGTTCGTGTTTGAGCTAATGAGTGCATTCGGAAAGCTGACACTGCAAACTCAACGACGTTTAGCGACAAACAATTAAAGCTAAAGAAGCAGATGTCTGCTTTATTATAGAAGTATCACTCTGGATTTGCACACAATGTCATTTCCAGCCAAACCCGATACGAAAAGCGGCGAAGGATTAAAACGTATTCGGAGCTTTCCTGCCATTGTCACCCTCTAATTAGTCCTCTAATAGTCATTTTTTACATGTCGGTGTTAATAATCCTATTATTCAGTGACAAAAAGAGGTCATTGTGGCCATATTCCATCATCACACAGGGACAGTTCTTTGTGCTGGTCCCATCATCCTTTTCGAGACGCTCTTTGTGCTCAGGAAAGAACGGCAAAAAAAAAAATGGATCCGAGCCAAAAGGCGTCGCTAGGTCACAGCACAGATTATCAAGTGGATTTAATGGAGTGGCGTAGTCGAATATAAATCAGATTAAGGGCCTCGTTGTTTGAGAACAGCGATATTACCATGGAGTGCAGGCGTTGTGAGAGATCACATTATACAAGACGGACACTTATTATGACATATCCTTTTCAACTAGCTGTGACTGGATAGCAGAATTGTCATTGAGTTTTCGTAGCCGAGGCGAATTCGGTTATTCCAGGCAATATGGCCGCACCACAGGACTCCCAGTTAATTTCCTTTTGCCTCCTGCCTGTCAGCCCCCTACCTTCTACGCCTCGGATCCAGTCCCTCCATTTGTTTTAGTTTCCATGCCGCATTAGCGACCTCCTCCCATGGGGTGTTTGGTAGCCGAGGACAAAACAGCCCGAGGCGCACATTTTAGAGGCCAGAGCCATGTTCGGAGCAGCACGGCAAGCTAAAGCCATATGTGCTTAAACCACCTCTATAAACCCCAACCTTAAGAACACAAATTAACTTTACTGCTCTTTAAGTGCTCAGAGGGAGGCCAAGAGAGAGAGAGAGAGAAAAAAGAGGGAAAGAAAGAGAGAAAGCATCCAGAAAAAGATCCACATGAAGCACTATACTGTTTCACTTCAATATGCAATGCTCAATGGCTTTGCTGATAAATGACAGCCAAGGGTTTGCATAGAAGTTATTTATCATGTGGGTCAATTTTAAAAAAAAAAAGAAAAATTAAAATTATTATTTTTTTTTAAATCCGGAAGATCTCGAGAAATCCTCAAGGTTTTAGCATTGTGCATTGTGTTCAACAGCGCAACAATCCCCACTCGCTGTGATTAATCTTAATGTGCGTGAGAGACGGCTTGTGTCTAGAGGTTGAGTCTGTAATCATTTGCCCGCTGACCCGATGATACACAAACCGAAAGCATCTTCACAACAGCCCTGGCGTGGACAATGCGCTAGATGCGTTTCAAATTAATAACGCCGCCCCTTTCTAAGAGCGGGTGCTGAGCAGCCGTTTGTGGAAGGAAGAAAACAAAGGGGAAAGGAGGAATGGAGAAAAAGAGGCTTCTCGCTTGTTTTCTCTCTTCACCAGGTTGGGGGGCTTTGGGTAATGAAATGGTGGCGGATGAAGCCCATGATGAAATTAGGCCATGTAACCCAAATACGAGATGAAGGCTTCATAATTGCAAGTTCTCGAGATCTGAGGTGCCGGGTGCCAACTGTCGGAGCAGGGCTAATGATGACAAATGTCTCTGTATGCAGATTGCATGAAGGGAGGGGCAGAGAGAGAGAGAGAGAGAGAGAGAGAGAGAGAGAGAGAGAGAGAGAGAGAGAGAGAGAGAGAGAGAGAGTGAGAGAGAGAGGTGGTCAGCAGGAGGGAGAGGGAGCCAGTGAGCCGCTGAAGTGAAAGTGAGACAGGCGACAAAAAAAAAAAAAGAAAAAAAAATGAAGGAAAAAAGTACAAAAGAATAATGACTCGTGTTATCATCTAGGACTGAAGTACGGAGTCTGCGGAGCGGAGGGCGAGAAATGCAAAGACGTGTCTGTGCGGTTCGTCGTTAGCTTTTTGGTTCCTACTGAACGACTGCAGGGACAGAACAGAGGAAGCAGTTCTCTATGTTATCAGCTAGAACTGAAAGGATTAAAACAAGAAAAATATTCAGCTGTTTCACTTTAGAACTGGGTTCGTACCTAACAAACCAAATGGGAAGTTATTTTAAGTATTATGATGATTTTAAATAAAAGATAATAGTCTGTTTTTCTTGTTTTCATGTTGAATCCAAAGCCAAGTGGATTATAGCACTAAAAAAAAGTCTAAGTTTATTCTTTGCTGTGGGTTTTATTTTTTATTTGCTGTGTATTGAACCAGCAGAGAGAATAAATAAATAAATAAATAAATAAATAAATAAATTTAAAAAACATGGATTAAAGGTTGTATTAGGTTGTAGGCTGGCTTATTAGGCACGAACTAAGTCTTTTTTAGGTGTCTATTGAAAAGAAAATGGAAGAAAGAAGAATAAAACAAACAAATAAAACATTTATCATCTCGGACTGAAAATCATGTGGATTTTAGCACAAAAATGTTCAGCTGTTATTTATTTATTTATTTATTTATTTATTTATTTATTTATTTATTTAACTAAAACAATGGAAGAAAAAAAGTAAAAGAAAAAAGAAAAAAAAAGTAAAAAAAAAATCACAAATACAGCATTTTTTTATGTTATAATCTCAGACAGAAAGTTATATGGATTTTAATACTAAAAAACATTATCCAGGTTTTATTTATTTATTTAACTAAAACAATGGAAGAAAAAAGTAAAAAAAAAAAGAAGTAAAATTTAATAGATTATTTATTTGTTTGTTTGTTTGTTTGTTTGTTTGTTTGTTTATCCTGGTGCCTACTGAAACAATAGTTAAATAGAACAAATAATTAAAAACAAACAAATAAATATAAAAATAAATGGATAACTTTATTTATGACATTAGTCTGAAATTCATGTGGATTATAGTGTACAAAAATGTACAGCTACTGAAACCATGGGGAGAACAAAAGAAGAAATAAGTAAATTGAGAAATAAAGCAACATATAAATTAATAGTCATCAGTCATCATCTATGACTGAAGGTCGGGTCAAAATGATTTCGTAGTTGTTCGTGTTATTTTTTTGGTTTCTACTGAAACGAAAGAGAAAATATTATAATGAAAACACATGAATCAATCCAGTCAATGAGCAATCATCTGAATAAGCAATGAATCATTGAACTCAAAGTTGTGCAAATTAGAGTGCTAATAAATGTGTTTTATGTGTTTTAATTTGCACTTCGGTCGGCTTGTCGATGCAAACCGAACCATTTTCTTAAAAAACAACCAAAAAAAAAAAACAACAACTAAAAAAAGATTCAGAAGACTGACACTTTGCTCTCATCCCCAAAGGGTCATGAGCATGAGCAATAACAAGGACACTCGGCTCACATCCTAAATAGCCTGCCTTGCATATTCTGCCTTAAACCTGCTCGTAAATCAGTCTGTGTTTATAGCGAGCAGTGAGGTTGGCTATTAAAAGAGCAAGGAGCTTTAGTGTTGCTGCAAGGCCCCAGCTTTCCCCAATTTGTTGCGTGAATGGCTTTATGAAAGAGATCTGGGTCACTACAGAGAGAGCCCCCTTTTTTTTTGTGTTTGCCCTCACCCCATCTGTGTCATCTGGTGGTCCTGTGTGAGAGGGGCGGCATCGCAGGGAGGCGGGGCCGTGTGTGTGTGTGTGTGTGTGTGTTGGAGGGGGGGTTCTCCCTGGTGACTGGGGCCAGTTGTTTTATGGACTCGGCAGAGTGGTGCAGGCAGTTCATAAGTTGCCGGTTCCTTTGTTTAGCACAATGGGAGGACACGTGGGAGGCGACACGGCCATATTGACATATATCATTTCCATTAGTAACACAGACAAACCCCCAGCACACTTCGCTTCCGTGGTCCGTCTCAGCCGGTTCACAGAGATGACCCGGAGATCTCACGAAAAGTTATAGTTATGAAAAAAACCATCACTGTTGTTCTGTGATAGATTTTTACAAAAAAAAAAAAAAAACTGCCCCAAATTTGTGTTACCAATATATTCATGAATATTCATGAAGTTTCTCATCGTGTTATGGTTAGTGATTGCGGCTGCCACCAACAAGCCTCGATATTTTATTCCTCCGGATTGACTGTGAGTGATGTGGAGAGACAGATTCAGACTCACCGATCCTCCCGGTACCGAGCGGCAGCACGCGGGCCTAGTGGCCAGCCGCTTATATTACACGCTCATTAACACCATATGAGTGCCATTGTGAAGCTTGACACGCCATCTCAATGAAGGTTAAAATGATTGATACCTTTAGGGTGGATTTATGCAAGTGTCATTTTGGGAGGATTTAAATTTCACACTGGTTAGAAATGAGAAATTAGGTTTTATGAATACATTCGAGGCAGATGTGCTCGGCAGAGTGGCGTAATGCCCGAAAAGAAAAGCTGCATTAATGTAACTAGACAATTTCTTTCCTTAGGCAAGTAAAACATGTACATACTTTCTTTCAGTAAAAGCCTTTTATTATATCGATCTGGATAATCTATGCAAGCAATAAAAGTCAACAGGATGTGTATGTAGGATAATAATTAATAATAGAATAATATAGTAAATATATACATATATATATATATATATATATATATATATATACAAACATATATATATATATATATATATATATATATATATATATATATAGAGAGAGAGAGAGAGAGAGAGAGAGAGAGAGAGAGAGAGTTTCCTATAAAAGTGTGTTTTAAAGTGTTAATATTCATTTTTATCAGTTTTAGTTTTTACACAGTCAATTACAATTACATTCATTCATTCATTTTCTACCGCTTTATCCGAACTTCTCGGGTCACGGGGAGCCTGTGCCTATCTCAGGTGTCATCGGGCATCAAGGCAGGATACACCCTAGATGGAGTGCCAACCCATCACAGGGCACACACACTCTCATTCACTCACACACACACACACAACGGACAATTTTCCAGAGATGCCAATCAACCAACCATGCATGTCTTTGGACCGGGGGAGGAAACCCGGAGTACCCGGAGGAAACCACCGAGGCACGGGGTGAACATGCAAACTCCACACACACAAGGCGAACATGCTAACCACTAAGCCAGCATGCCCCCTATTACAATTACAATGTCTGCTAATTTCTTAATAAACAACACATCCTATATTTAACCGTTTATAATCACGTGATATTATGGAATCTCTGTACGACATCTTCATTTCTGTCATGACGTACGTAATAGTATCGTTGGTAGCCAGACATTCAGTCACCAGCCTCTCGTTTATCTCTCTTGCATCGAGATAAAATGACAACACAAATAAAAACCCACAGAAAGCAGCAAGAAATTAAGACTTTTCATTATCAGGAAGCTTTACAGCTTTACCTCTAACTGTTACACAGCACTGACACCGGAGACTCCTTCTGGAAAGGTTTAATGGATGGTTAGTTCAAGGAAATGTCACCATATCAGCACCTATCACTTGTTACCATGACAGTGGGATGTGTTAGCTCAGTGGTTAAGGTGTTGGACTGCAGCTCGGATAGTAGTGAGTTCGAACCCCAAGTCTGCTGCTGCTGAGCCCATGAACAAGGCCCTAAAGCTTCAGTTGTATAAAATGTGATCCAATTGCTCTGGATGACGGTGTCTTCCAAATGCTGTGAATATTTAGTGTAAATTACATCAGCTGTTTCTAATAAGGTTAGAAAATAAATTCGGACCTTCCGACCGACCCGAGATGACAATTCCAGGTAAACGTCACATTATTGTCCATTACGTGATGTCATTTCCTGAAAAAAGTCACAGAATCTACAAGTATATAATGAATTTTTTTTTACAAAACCAGACCGTATTCAATTTTCCTTCTGACAAATTAGCACAAATGGCATGAAAGTGTCCGGACTTTAACACACAAGCCACTTCGGTATTTCTACTCTTTTGGAGCTGCTCTTTCACAGCTTCTTCCCCTGGCCAACTGTACACCGTAATCAAAATTCAGCAGCCGTGCACTTCGTGGTGAAACCAGTGGAAAGGGCTGGAAGTCTGCCTCAGGGCCTCTGTGGGGCTTAGGAACAGCCCTCAGGCTAAAAGAGCCATGCAGAGCCAACGCGAGCTCTGACATGATAAAACATTCAGCAGTGACAGTGTCAGCATTCGGGCCTTCAGCAGGTTCATGAGTGCTCTGGGTGCAGGGAAAACTTTCATCATTAGTGAAGTTCAAGGAAGTCCGGTCAAGCGTGATCGGATATATATGTTTCATTTTCTCACCTACATCCTTAAGATCGATCACATTGTTCATCTGACAGACTCTAATGAAATAGGACAGTTACAGTATGAGAACGAGTAATATAATCACCAACGCTTGTGTGAAGTATCAATCCCATTTTACACCACAAAACATTATCCTGATTTGGCAGCATCACTTGCAATTCGCTCGTATGTTACTTAACACGTTACATGTCTTTAGAATGACTAATCTCCAGCTACAGCGTAACGATTACGAGCCGTTGACCAAAACAGAGCTCCGGTTTCTTATGAAAGATTTCAATTATACTTCGAGAATTTTCAGCTGAGAAAATCTCAAGAATTGAAAAAAAAAAGAATAAGAAAAAAAAACAAAAAAAAAAAAAACCCACAAACAAACATAAATAAGTAAGTAAGTAAGTAAGTAAGTAAGTAAGTAAGTAAGTAAGTAAGTAAGTAAGTAAGTAAGTAAGTAAATAAATAAATAAATCATAGCCACCAATATAGGTTCATTGATAAGATATTGTATATATGCAGTATTTTTAGTACTTTTGCCTCTCAGAATTTTGCCTTTCACCTCCAGGGATGGAATTTTGATACCTGCTTCCAACCGGTGTATGTGAAGATTGCACGTTCTCCCTGTGCTTTCATGTGTTTCCTCTGGGTTCTCTGGTTTCTTCCACTGCCTAAAGACATGCATTGTAGGTTGATTGCCATCTGTCAGTGTGTGTGTGTGATTTGCCCTGTGGTGGGTTTTAACCCTCCATCCAGAACGAACCCTGCATTTTGTCCTCAGTCCTTTTGGATAAACGTCAGACCTCGTGTGGGATAATTAGTAATAAAAATCGATGCATTGATATTTGAACTATATAAGATTTCTAGCTCAATTTATGTTTTTGGTTTTATAACATCTTTGTCTCACAAATATAATATTTCATTTACTTTTGCTGTGCCATACAATCCCAGTCACAGTACCTCCGTCTAGCAATACATACTGGTACAGGAGCTTCCTTAAAAAAAAAATGGTAGTATGGTACATACAATTGTAAGAATAGTGAATGTATGTTAAACCCTGTCAAAATATCACATCTCGGAAGCTCCAGGTATAAGAATGCATACGGTTTTGCATATTGTACGAATTGCACTGAGGCTCAACAACAAAGCTATTGTCTTTAGACAGAGTACAATATGAGCACAAACTGGTGGAGTATCAGAATTAACCAGACAACACAACATAAGAGAAGTAAGTGTGCTAATTTCATAGGACATGCAGTATTAAGCAACTCTATCATCTGAACGCCGAGTACTTCGAGTAATGAATTAGAAAAGTGCATGAGATATTAATCAAAGATGAAAATAGTAAATACAAGAACCAGGTCAAAGCTTTGAAATCGCGCTGATTTCACGACAGTGGCAGTTCACTTCGGCTTCCTTTCGGCGAGGTTTGGAAATGACTGGAGCTTGAGAGCATGCAAAACGTGTTGACACCCGTCTAACGAAGGAGGATTAGCCGTTTACAGAAGCCGAAATATGATGGGTCAAGGCGAGGAGGCGCTTTCACCGCAACTCCAACGCTGTGTAATGAATGAATGACAGGAGAAGAGGAAACTGCCAGTCGGCTGCCGCGAAGCTCCACGGCTCCCCTTGATCATCTTTGGCTGCCTCCTTCTCAACTCTGCCTGGAAAAGCTGCTTTTCTCCCCCTCTTTCTCTACGTCTGTGCTTTATATTCAGCCTAATTTACACATTTAAGACATTTTTGTTTCCTGATTTGCAACCCCCCCCCCTCTTTTTCAGTCTGTGAACCCACACTTGCAAGTTTGTCTCCCTCTTTGAGATCTTCTCTCTCTCTCTCTCTCTCTCTCTCTCTCTCTCTCTCTCTCTCTCTCTCTCTCTCTCTCTCTCGTACTCTCACTCTCTCGCACTCTTTTTCCGTCTGCCTTGGGGCGATGAGCTAATTTCAGGTTCCATAATTGCAGCGTGTTGTACACCTGCCTGCTATTAATTCTCCCCCGTCATTCACTCTCTCTGCTGCTTAATGAGATATTATTGTAATTGTTGTTATTATGGTGTTTGCCGTAATTAACATGATTGATGTCGGTGCTAGGGGAGGGTTTATTTTGGCACTCCAATGGACAAGGGGATGTTTGTTTTCTTGGACGGGGACCTAGCTGAGGTAAAAAGGATTGCTCATTCCTCTAGACGTTCGGACGGATTTTAAGTAAAGGAGTAGGTTTTGTGTGTGGGGAGGTGGGGGTGGTTGGAGGACGCCCTAATGTTGTGTTTAAAGGAAGAGAACGTCTTTGACCGTTTGTTTCAAATGCTGTTGTTCAGCTATTGGTGTAGATACAATAGAGAGTAAAGTAAAGGCAAGTAGGCCCCTAAATCTTTCCTTTCGGCAACTAGCAATCCAATTATTGTTTGTTCTCAAAGTTGGCTGTGAAATTTAATCAGGAGTTCTATATCACAATTCACAAATATCACGTATTATAATCCAGTTAATTATAGAGTTATTATTAATAGTATCATATTTGTCTGGACCCCTGAGTAGTATGGGCTTAATCCAACAGAGTGTAGGGTTCAAAGGAGAACCCTTTTAGAAACCGAACAATCTTAATCTCATATGGACAACTCAAGCTAACAATTCGGAATCCTTCTGAAAAGCGTCCATCCATCTATCCATCCATCCATCCATCCATCCATCCATCCATCCATCCATCCATCCATCCATCCATCCATCCATTCATGATCTTCAGTGAGAGCTTCAGTGAATCTGTGACCTATAACACTAACACTGGACACAAGGTGAAGCAGTTCACCCAGGATGGTTTCTCCAGTCCAAGTCCACCACATGTCATTGTAATCTAAGCTCAGAATCAAACCCAGAGCTCTCAAGCTGTGAGGTGGCAATGTGACACCGTACCACTAAGTTTGGTGACCTCTTACGATGCTTAGAAATGGTAGAAAGCTTGAGCTACTCTGTTTAGAAAATAAATGTAGAACCTCATAGAATCATATTTGGTTTGTTCATCTAAGAACACCCTTAATAGCTCTTTGTGGAACCCAACAACAAGTATATCATAGAGGAGCCCGATAACTGCTTCTTTGGAGGGAACCTTTAAAGGACTTTTTTTTTAAAAAAGATTGTATTCCTTGGAAGTCTATCTGCACATTTATTGGGAAGTCTGTGTGTGTTTTCAAACACACCTCACCTACCTGCTCTACCCTGTTAGCTGTTTTAATGGGCAGATGCCCCTCGAGAGCTCATTATGTTCCATAGTCTCGTCTGGAGCTGAGTGGAGCCCAGTCTTTCTTTCACCTCTATTTTTCGTCACGCACACATGTACAGATACACACACACACACACACACACACACACACACACCACCCCCACATGCCTTGCATACGTATTGCTCGAGCTAGTTCCAGCTAAGGTTGGTGAAAATGAAATGCAGATGCCAAGCCAACTGATGTTAAGTATTTTTGGAAATTATGTGCAGGAATCCAAGTTTGGACTGAAAGCCTGATTTCCAAAACATACTTGCAAGCACAGCTCCAGGGTCTTTCTCCTGAACGTGGCGCTTCAAAAGGGGCCGAGCCCTTTTGTCCGTGCTTTTCTCAGTCTGACAGCCGTTTAACGCCACACGACCTGCATCTTGAGTGGCACTGCCGTGGCACTCCAATCCTGTTAAAGGCACTGATCAGTGTTCCTATGCATTCTGATGTGTTTGAAGCTTTTTCGCATTTACGGAAAGACCCAGCCAGTCTTGCTTTAAACTACAGAGTTGAGCTTCTTTCATCTAGGCATCATGCTGTGAAGCCTAATCACAAAAACCTTTACAACTATGAATACAGAGAGAGTTTCTCAATTTGTTGATGAGAATAATGAATGGCCCGGAATACAATACTGGAATGAGAACCGATGGTGAGTGAAATGCAATCAGTTGATTCGTTTTAGCTTCATGAGGTCAGTGGAATTTTGTTTTTCCAAACTATTTTAGTTCTCATGTTTCTTCATCCATCCTTCTCGTCCTCTCTACTCAAAATCAATGAAACGCCCAAATGTATTCAAGCCTGTTCAAAGGGATCCAGAGAAGAAAAGGCTGAGCATAATGCCTAATAGGTGCTTTAGTAATTCCTGGGTTTTCATAGCTTAATCTGTTCTGAAAGGCCCAGCCAGTAGAAGAGAGGCCTGCAAATGGCCTTCAGTGTTAATGCGATGTGACTTCTGTACAATAAGGGCACTAGAGCTCCAGAAGTGCACTCCGCATACCTACTTTTTCTTCTGTCCTCATTCAGCCCTCTGAACCTGCTGTTTAAATGTTGCATAAGTTAGGGTGGATAAGCCTCTCTAGCATTCTCTTCCCATAATTTTAAGACCTCTTCTTAAGACTATTATTTCTCTGAGCTTGCAAGACGAATAGATAGACGTAGTTGAGCTAGGGAGCTCTTTTGTTACAATTCACCAATTGGTTTGCACAATCAGGGGCGCTGTTGTGTATAAAACACACTCATAGCATGCCTCATTTCTCCTCTTTGGCTTTTGTAAGAGTATTGGTTTGCTCTTTTGGATGCCAATGCCCAAATACAATACATACTTATTCAGGATGTTACATGTGAATGAATATGAAGCGTACTGGCTACCATGAGAACACACGGTTGTATACTAGAAAAGGGATTTGGATTGTTAAAAAGCTGATAATTATTGTCATTTCTGTAGAGTTTCTTAAGTTAAAAGTAATTGTGAATAGGTTATAAATAGGTGCTAGTTACTATGGTGTAAGTGGAACAAAAAATTACGACCTACTGGCTCCAGTTTTGTTGATTGGCCCTTAGTTGGCTTAGCTGATCAAATTCATCACACTGTCATTGTTTTAATTGCACTATTTATTATAATGGCTAATCATGGAAAGCTACAATTCCAAGGAAGGAAGCTGCAGGATGTTAGCAGCGCAGACACAGTAACATCACTACAGCTGGACTTAAAACACTATCAGTCCTGAACAATACCATTTACACAGCATTTCTTGGTATATGTTTGGTTTTGATGAGTTTTTGATCATTTTTCATTATTTATCATCATAAATGATACTAATATTTTATGCTGTGTTTTTTAAAAGAGCGCTTATCCTTGTAGTATCGTCGTCCCCGTCGTATACGCACAAACTGGCCCATTCCTAAAGACGTGTGCATCTTGCATACCAGTTTCTCTGAATTTCACAGCCTGGTGAGCTGCAAAATAAAGATCCCCCTAGTACGAGCCCTTTTGCCTCCGACGGTAACTCATTAATCAAGATCTGATTTCGGTGCAATAGTTCAATCAATGAGGAAATGCCTATGATCCAGCTTTAGGGAGCATTTACTCACACGAGCAATAAATCATTTTATGAACTGGCCGTCCTGCTTGCACTTTGTGAGTGCTCCTATTTCAGCCATTTCCTTTTCACATGGGAGAGAGAAAGTGCAGGAAAGAGAAAGATAGTGAGAGGGATTGTTACCAGAGAATCCCCTTTAGCATTGTATGCGAAAGTCTTCGCAGGATTTTTTTTTTGAGGAGCATGTCTTGGTTTTTTTACTCAAACTCTACATTCATATGGAGAATGTTAACTTTGTATCTTTGAGACTGTTACAGTAAGTCATCTTTGGCGGTTTTAGGACCTAGTATGGCTAGGTCTCTGACCCTGGAGAAAACCGCTTGCATTAATATGCTGTAATCCGTTGTAATTAGTCAGCTTGCTACACGCCAAACAGCTTGTCACAAACTGTCAGTTTTGGCAGGCCTGCAAGATGGCCTGCAGTCCCTGTGGCCAGCAGAGACATGGACACTTCTGTCATCCATCTTTTCCTCCTTCTGGTCTTCAGATGTGATCATTCAGTTATGCCATTCATGCTGAATTTAATCTGGCGCCTGAATTAAATATGCTTTAGTAATACCTATTCTGTGACATGGTAAAAGGTGTCCTAATATATACCTAATCGACAGACATGACCACACAAACACCAACAAGACTGTTTAGCCGAAAGCTCATTTTCCATTCCAGGGGAAGACCTGCCTGTCTAGATGCACCTCATGGTAGGATGTGATATGCAAAACCCAAAATAATCCCAATAGCACAGTCAAAATAATTATGTCAGTAAGCCACATCTCCTCCCACTTCCACAAGCCTGCAGCAAGAGTGAGACATCTGCTGATGAGCAACATCCAAAAGCTCCGCCTGTGCACACTGCGGGATTAGCTGGAGTAAAACGATTTAAACTATATAATTACAAGGGGATCAAGTGCAAATTATCTACTGCACTCAACAGCCAGATTACCTCCTGAGCTTCCTCTAGAACCCTCTCACAAGGCCCTCGGGGTAAAACCATCTTCTTAACCACACCAATGAAGTTGTTGCTGTGTTTGAAGAAGGAATCTTGTAAATTTGAGGACATCTATGCCCTTAAGGTGTCAATAGATATAGTCTCCTCTTTACACTGTTAGAAGCAGAGGGCTGATAGGCCATGCATGACAGGCAGAATTAAAAGAGGCTAGGCAAATGTGTAATGCAATAAAGTGGTTGTGAGACGAGCGAGACGGGAGGGATAATAGATCCTTGTAGGGTACTACAGGGGCCGAGGCCCAGGACAGGTAGAAAGACAAGATTAATTGCAGAAGAGAGAGGCACTCATTGCTCATCAGGCAGCCCACTTTTCCCTTGGTTGCACACACCCACACACACTAACAAGCTTAACGCTGTCCTCCGTGGTCTCGAATACACTTTCATTGCTGGTTCCTTTGTCCGTCACTCTTTTCTTTACCGGTCTCCCTTATTGTCGCTTTCTGTTTTGCTCACCAACATCCCTGTCTGTGTATCTGTCTTGTCCCCCTTGTCTAGTTCTCTTTCTTGTCTCCAGTCACCAAGAGCAGGAATCTCTCTCTCTCTCTCTCTCTCTCTCTCTCTCTCTCTCTCTCTCTCTCTCTCTCTCTCTCTCTCTCTCTCTCTCTCTCTCTCTCTGACTGCTCTTACTGGAAGAGATTTTCCCTCGTCTTAAGCTGCTGGATCCCCTGAACAGCAGCCATTAGTGTGGGCTCACTGAAAACACCCTAAAGAAAATCAGGCTCAGTCTTCCAAGCTCCTTAACTCACACCCACACAAGCTGTTCAGTTGAATCTATGTGTAGGTGGTTATTTTATTTATTTAGTTTTTAGTTTTATATATATATATATATATATATAGCTAACTGCCTTATTGTGCAGCAGTATAGTCCTGTTGTTATGTAAATGACTAACAAATGCTCGAGTACGCCATAATAGAAGGGAACAGAAAAACAAAATAGACATTTAAACTGAAACACATTTGTGCACATTGAATATTTCAAGAAATCGGTTTTAGACATCATCTATAGTCAAACCTTGCTGACCATTTGAGATATTTATCTGTGGTTCACACAGTGCTTTTCTATCCTTTTTTAACACCTCGGTCTTGCCCGACATCCAGAGCCTCATCACCCTGCCACATGCTCTCATACACCCTAAATGTATAGTGACAGTGATTATGCAAAACCACATCTTCTTTCCCGGTGATACCTGCTCAGGAAGACACCGTTCCTTTATTGCAGCTGAGATATGGACTCGGCTGCAAAGAATCTGAAGGAATTTTAAATTCGCTCATTTTCAGGCCTTAGAGCCAATGTCACGGACCGGAGAAGATCAGATGGGAAATGCGACATTTGATTTTAAGGTGTTTTTCGTCTGGAATTTTAAAAAGGAGCCTAGTGAAAAAAGATGAGAAATTTTGGGGAAGTGTGTGGGCTTGGGCTTAGTGTGATGATGCATTGAGGAAGGAAGCAAAGTATTTGGTTTATAACTTAAGGAATAAAATATGACAGGAATATTATCAATAGGTGGAGGCATGGGTGGGTGGAGGGGTTACAGAGTTACTGATACCCTAAATCTGATTATTTTCCTATAACACTGCTTCATACAATATAAAAATATAAACCCAGCTTTTCCTGTTAAAGCGTAAATGCTGAAAAGATGCTAAATATTGCAAAATCTAAAGTTTCAAATTTCTCCTATTTTAACAAAAACGTTGACACTGGAGACTCCTTCCAGAAACGGTAAACAAACGTCTCCTTATAGCTTCGCCGTATCGACGGATATTCTTAGACTATGTGAAGCCTAATGCCTACAAGACACTGTGAAACAACTGGCTGTTACTATGGAAACAATAGCATATTAGAATATATTCAACAATATAAACCTGTGGTTTGAAGTACAGCTGAAACTCCTGGTAGATTAATCAACATTTTCTGACCAATCAGATTGAAGAATGCAGCAGTACTGCGGTACTGTAATGTAGTTTACACACTAAAACCATTTATATAAGATGGTATACATTTATTTTTATTCCATTATGAATGCAATTTATTCCATTTATTTCCATTTCCATTTATTCCATCCTATTTATTTTATTCCATTATGAACGCTATGTGGTAGCTTTGTGTTGGGCTACTGATCGGAAGGTCATTGGTTCGAGCCGCAGGTCCACCAAGCTGCCACTGCTGGGCCCCTGAGCAAGGCCCTTAGCCCTCAGTTGCTCAGTTGTAAGTCACTCTGGATAAGGGTGTCTGCTAAATGCCGTAAATGTAAATGTATTTATATAAGTAATTGTTATGAGTTTCCGGTTCACCTCTAGAGAGTCTTATGTAGTCTTCTCTTACTGTATGTTGGCATCCTGCTGTAATTAAGGAACAAGTCAAGAGAAATGTGTTGCTTTTTAAAGTAGAAAGTTGGGTTGAAAGGGCAGACTTGACAAGAATACAGGGGTTATGTAAGCCAAACATGTTGATGTCAAGGGCACACACACACACACAAATAAACACAGTGAGCAGTACAGACTAGACACAGCTTGTCATCCTCTGCTACCTGTCCTCTATTCAGGGCCCAACAACAGGCAACGATAAGCGCAGTGACACTGCACCTGTTCCCAACTAGCATCTTTACTACTGAGTGCCATGCACTCGCTTGCATGGCTTGTTGCCCCTCCAACACAACTCTCCGTCACTTTATCTGTCTCGTACGTGCACGCTGAGCATGTATGAGCCTGTGATACACACCATGGCAGGGCTTTGTGCAGCATAGTGACCTCCGTCCTGTCAGAAACACCATGCAGACAGTCTACAAGGAAGATAAAAAAAAATAAAATAGAAAATGAATGTGACAGCAAGTCAGATCTGTATATAATATCTGAACATCTTTGGAAGCAGGACACGTTTTAAAGCGTAAACAATAAATCTGCTTAGCGCTTTTAGCATATTCTTAGTATTACAATATGTCAGACATTCCAGAAAGCTGTTAAATAAACAATTTCATGACTTAAATAACTTCGCCTAAATTTCGCATTTTAGATAATAAATAAATAATAAATGAATCAGTCGTTCCACAGATGTTATTTGACGTTTTTTTAGTTACGTTTATTATCGTTTTTAGATAAGTTTATATACGTTTATCTGTTAGCGTTTTTCAGGGGTTCTTTGATTAGTCAAGGATTTTCGGTTTCTTTATGCATTAAATAGTATATAGAATAGTATATAGAGTCCTAGTGAAGAAGTGTGTATCCAAAGATTGTACAGCATGTATACAGGTTTCTCTGGTAAACACATTAAATGGCTTACATTTGGGTATAAAAACATGATTGGCTCTTAAGTTGCATGATGTAATAAGACTTATGATGTAGGTGATGTGTTAGTGAGATTCTCAGCAGGAAAACCATTGCACTGTCACTTCTGATCAAATTCAAATGATCCTAAGGAACGTAATTATAAAAAGAATAGTATGTGAGAGGACATTTTAGTCCCAAATATTCTGTATGATTTGCTGTCATGTTGTACACCAGGAAGGATAGGAATATTTTGGTACAGTGTGTCTGAAGGCAACATTTCAAGGATTTCTGCCTCTCTGCATGGCTGCATCTCAACATCAGGTCATCTTTCAAAGCTTGAGCTCTGAGGCTCAGGCTGTTTTGGAAATGTTGGGGAATCTCAGCATTTCTCACTTGCCCAAACACACGCACACATTTTTCATCCTCTCTCCTCAGGGAGTAGTCACAATTCTCGGGCGAAATGGAAAGCGTTCGTCTCTCACATCCTCCGCATCCTTCTCGCTCTCCTCGCGAGCTCCCCTCATTGAGCTTTAACAGTGGAAGCCTATTAGACAAATCTGTGGACAGCCCGGCGGAGGTGCTAGAGATGGCAGGTTGTCAGTGCAACAGACGAGCCCCTTTATAAATATATCAGTCATGCTGGCTTCGGCCGCTGCTGAATTATATCCCCGTCCCAGTTCAGCACAAATTTGACATAGAGAAGGATTGCGCTCATTTCTCAGGGGGCCGGGTTTGAAAAATGGTGTCCGGTTTAAATATGACAGATTCCTTTGATGTATTTACCCCTGCCCCAGTGCTTTATATAGGCAGAAGTCCTGTGGGTACGTGGAGTCCTTTACAGAAAGGGAGAAGAAAGCAGATTTGACTCAGATACCGTTGTCTCTATCAATGAAAGTGCCTTGTGGAGTTTTTTTTTTTTTTTTGCCAGATCCCAGATGTCAGTTGAGCCTTTTTTTAACCTAGATTCTATCAAGACATACTGTATACTGTATTGTTGCATTGCACCATGACTATGAAGTGCATCTTTACACCTTGTGAAGATATGATGATAAAGCAGAAGTCATGGGAGGATTTCAGTTTAAGCTCACACAGAAAGCTGGTAGCGAGCTAGCTAACCTCTGAGCTTTGGGATATCAAGGTGAGAACTGCAGGTGGAAAAAAAATGTCATGTTAAGACTTTGGCAGGAAGGAAATAGTGTTAAGTCTGTAATGAACTCAGAAATGATGCTGACCCATTACTGTAGGTGTTGGTTGATCAATTCCACTGGACTACAAACTGTTGTAGAAAGGACAATATTTACATTTACATTATTTCCTGTTCAGTTTCACACAAATGAGGGACATGTCGTGTCATTTCCTCTCCTTTCATTTTCTAATAAAGTTAATAAAAAATAGTTTTCTTTTAAAATGATACTATTTATTATTCATTAAGAAGAAAATCCATTTGTTATTCAATTTAAGCGTTCATCGTACGAATTCTTACAACAGCATAGTGTATTATGTACATGAATATATATCTGTGATTATTATTATTATTATTATTATTATTATTATTATTATTATTATTATTATTATTATTATTATTATTTGTCTTGCAGCTAAAACTGTTCTCAGAACGATTATAAAAGAAAATGAATCCACACTCTCTGATCATTATATTAGATTCTCTAACATTATTACAACACATTAGTTTAACTAGACACAGATATATGTTGTATATATTATATTGAAAGATATTGTATTATTGTTTCCTGGGCTATATTATATATGATCACTAACAGGGTTATTATTCATCTCTGCCTCATGAGTGAAGGTGATAGATAGATAGATAGATAGATAGATAGATAGATAGATAGATAGATAGATAGATAGATAGATAGATAGATAGATGGATAGATGGATGGGTGGGTAGGTTTGGTGTAGTTGATGATAGGTGTAGATAGATAGATAGATAATGATTAGCTATACGCTCGTTCGCTCGCTGGGAGTCCTATGCTCGCTCGCTATCTCGATGCTAGCTATATCGCTGCTCTTCGCTCGCTAGGGGTGGGTTGTGCTCGTCGCTCCGCCCTCCTGCTCGCTCCTCGCTCGCTCTCTGCTCGCTCGCTCGATCTCGCTCGCTAGTCGCTCGCTCCTCTAGCTCTCTCGCTCGCTCGCTCGCTCGCTCGCTCGCTCGCTCGCTCGCTCGCTCGCTCGCTCGCTCGCTGCTCGCTCGCTCGCTCGCTCGCTCGCTCGCTCGCTCGCTCGCTCGCTCGCTCGCTCGCTCGCTCGCTCGCTCGCTCGCTCGCTCGCTCGCTCGCTGCTGGGTCGGTTTTGTGGCTCGCTCGCTCTCTCGCTCGCTCGCTCGCTCCTCGCTCGCTCTCTCGCTCGTCTCGCTCGCTCGCTCGCTCGCTCGCTGGGTGGGTTGGTGGCTCGCTCTCCTCTGCTCTCTCTCGGTCGCTCGCTCGCTCTCTCGGTCGCTCGCTCGCTCTCTCGCTCGCTCTCTCTGCTCTCGCCCCAGCTGCTCCCACAATGCTTGTTTGTATTATAATTTTATAAGACAGTTTACACTTCCTTGAAAGAGCAAAATAAAGCACAACAACACAAAAACATGTGAAAGTGCAGACACTAATCAGCCACGTGGATCTGTCGTTGGGATTGCTCGGGCTTCTGGGGCTAGCATGATTAGATTGGGGCAGAATTCTCCAGCTGGCAGGCCTGTCTGGGACCTGGGGGCACTCGTCCCCGACACTCGTCACTACTCTGACACCTCTGACAGGCAGCGGACAGCCCAGCCAGACAGGTTCATTAAGCCCTGTTTCTTACAGCTGGGCCTCTCTCTCTCTCTCTCTCTCTCTCTCTCTCTCTCTCTCTCTCTCTCTCTCTCTCTCTCTCTCTCTCTCTCTCTCTCTCTCTCTCTCTCTCTCTCTCTCTCTCTCTCTCTCTCTCTCTCTCTCTCTCTCTCTCTCTCTCTCTCTCTCTCCACCCACTTTCCCTCACCATGAGCAACAAAAAAGGGGGTTGTGGGTGAGGCCTGCGCTTTGTCAACCACCACAGAGTCTACAGGGACACTGGCTCGTTGGGTTTTGAAGTGCCAGCTCTGATGTTGTGACATTTTTTTTCCTGATACAGGCTTTCTTTTTCTTTTTCTTTTTCTTTTTTCTTCCTCTGCCAGCATTTTTTGTTGTTGTCTAGCCCTTTGGCCTGTGCTTTGTCAGAGGGAGGAAGGTGCAAACACACACTGTAGGAGGTGCAGACAGATTCTTTTCTGAAAAAAAAAAGTCATTCTGTATGACTGTGCTCTTTTTAGGGAATGTTTATAAATGCAGTGTGTTGTATTACATCCATCCTGTTATAGGTCTGAGTTCGGTAGAGCTGCAGACACTAATGGTAAAAAAAAGCTCAGTAGGAAATGCTACAATTTGTTATGAGATTATTTGGCTTGCATTTTTTTTTTAACGTATCCTTAATGCAATACTTAAGCTATATTTAAACTAATACCTGTCTACTGTTTTTTTTTTAGCATATGTGCAATTACCCAGTGCTAAATAAATAAATAAATAAATAAATAAATAAATAAATAAATAAATAAATAAACGCTTATAATGCAATTTACCAGTAAATCATTAAATTCAAATTTCAGCTTTTTACCTCCTCAATTCTGATTGGTCAGAAGGTGATGATTTTTTATGATACCAGTTAGTGCAGCTTTACATTCTGGGTTTATATTAACATTTTTGTTTAAATACACCATGGTTTCTATAAGAACAGCTCATTTACAGAGGACATTTAAGTTTTCCACTGCGAGAATGACTTCACGATTTTCTTTTTTTCAGTAGCATTTATTTATTTTATTTGGAATGTCAAAGGAGAGAAAAACTCAGAGGCTTACGAAGGACGACTTGATTATAGTTTCTATAACAGCAGTGATTACAATCATGAACTTACTTATATGTCATTCGGTGTAGTCAGAAATGATAGAAATTACAGTGTGTCATTATTTAACAAATAAATAACAGAGAGACAGCAAGAGAGAGAGGGAGGGGGGCAGATAGATAGATAGATAGATAGATAGATAGATAGATAGATAGATAGATAGATAGATAGATAGATAGATAGATAGATAGATGGGTGGGTGGGTTGGTGGATAGATAGATAGATAGATAGATAGATAGATAGATAGATAGATAGATAGATAGATAGATAGATAGATAGATAGATAGATAGATAGATAGATAGATGGTGGCGTTGGTGGATCATAGATAGATAGATAGACTCGATAGATCGATCGCTAGATAATTCGCTCGCAAGCTAGCTCGCTCGCTCAGCTCCTCCTCGCTGGGTGGGTGGGTTGGTGCTCGCTCGCTAGCTAGCTACGCTCGCTCGCTAGCTCGCTCGCTAGATCGCTCGCTCGCTCGCTACGCTGGTTGGGTGGGTTGGGTGGCTCGCTCGCTCGCTCGCTCGCTCGCTCGCTCGCTCGCTCGCTCGCTCGCTCGCTCGGCTCGCTCGCTCGCTCGCTCGCTGGGTGGGTGGGTGGGTTGGTGGCTCGCTCGCTCGCTCGCTCGCTCGCTCGCTCGCTCGCTCGCTCGCTCGCTCGCTAGCTCGCTCGCTCGCTAGCTCGCTCGCTCGCTCGCTCGCTGGGTGGGTGGGTTGGTGGCTCGCTCGCTCCTCGCTCGCTCGCTCGCTCGCTCGCTCGCTCGCTCGCTCGCGCTCGCTCGCTCGCTCGCTCGCTGGTGGGTGGGTTGGTGGCTCGCTCGCTCGCTCGCTCGAGCTCGCTCGCTCTCGCTCGCTCTCTCGCTCGCTCGCTCGCTGGGTGGTGGGTTGGTCGCTCGCTCGCTAGCTCGCTCGCTCGCTCGCTCGCTCGCTCGCTCGCTCGCTCGCTCGCTCGCTCGCTCGCTCGATCGCTCGCGTGGGTGGGTGGGTGGGTTGGTGGACTCGCTCGCTCGCTCGCTCGCTCGCTCTCGCTCCGCTCGCTCCTCTGCTCGCTCGCTCGCTCGCTCGCTCGCTCGCTCGCTCCGCTCGCTCGCTCGCTCGCTGGGATGTGTGGGTTGGTGGCTCGCTCGCTGATCGCTCGTCGCTCGCTCGCTGCATCGCTCGCTCGCTCGCTCCGCCTCGCTCGATCAGAGAGAGGGGGATAGATAGATAGATAGATAGATAGATAGATAGATAGATAGATAGAATCAAACACAATTACATACAACTAAATGAAATTAAACAAACAAGTAAATAAATAAACCAGATTTGTTCTTGCCGTATTATAAGTGGAATAAAACACTCGGGATGTTATGAGTAATGGACTCAGCTGTAGATTGCTGAGTGTATCTGTGCTTTGCACTGGAGTCATCACAGCACACCTGCATTCTTTTCTTTTCTTTTTTTTTAGTACCATCTACGCTCTTGCTCGCTTACTGAAGATGTTCTCATGTTGTTTTCTTCTGGCACTCTTCCCAACACTGGAGTAATAAACACAAGGCTGAAAGTGAGGCATTTCCGTTTATGTGTCTGTTTATAACAAGGATTCTACAGATTCCTTCCCTTACATCCATGACTTAAATTACATCTATGAATTAACTGAGCTTATTCAGAAATACCTTTTTTTTCTGAAGATTATACAAAATTTTGTCCATTTATTTACAGACAGAACTACAGGAAATGGAACATTATTTTCTAAATAAATTACCACTTTAAATTCAACCAAATCCAATCCATTTCCAGTCAAGCTGTACTCTTATTTAATACTTAGCAATGAATCCTGGGATTTGAGCTTCTTCACTTCCTTTCTATTTATTGAACCATAAAAGATGGTCTGTTTTATCTGAAGATCATTTAGTCATCCAGCAACCACTATAATCAAATTATAGAGGGAATATCGTATGCGGAACACCATGAATGTGGTGTAGTGAAGAAATGAGGGGACAGGAATCGTAATTCTCTCTACTTGTCCACTGAATCTCTTCCCCAGGATAACTCCCTTTCCGCTTAACTCTGTGCTGCCCTTTCTGTGGCAAATCCTGGCTGTTTGAGCAAGGGTCGATAAAGGTGTCAAGGAAAGTCTGATGCTGAAGCATTGTGTGTCTGTGTGTGTATGTATGTGTGTGTGCTGAGAGAGTTGAGGGGATTGTTTGTGGTGAAGGGGGTTGATGTTTGATGGAGACGGGGAGCAGGAGGGCTGGAGGATGGAGCATACTGCAGTGTAATCCAGCTTTAATTGAGCCCTGGAGACTCGCTTGTGCCGGAAAGCATGTCTGCTTCAGCACAGAACGGCGTTCCACGGAGAAATGAGGCAGGTCCAGGCCGGCTGGCAAAAGCCGTCATTCCATCTAAATGAGCAGTGGATGGGTGGTGGGGACGATACAGCCTGCTGGGGACTTTAGAGTTTTATTCTGTTTTTCACTCTTACTGTATAAACTCTATGTCCACTTTCACTTCCACGTCAGGTTTCACTTCATCTCTGCATGCAAGAAGAAAGCTTTCATCTCCGTGCCATCCAATCTGGAATCTGTTTGTGTGCTCAGGATTCAAGAGTGTGTGTGTCAGAGAATGTACCACTCCAGTCTGAAATGAGTTGTTTTAGAAGAAGGAGGAGGAGGTGGAGATGGAGGTAGAAGAGCAAGCCATGGGGGCAGGAGCTTTATTTTCACCTGTCATGGCGACTCTTGATCCTTTCCCCAGAAGGCCCTGAGGTTCTCTCCGGAGAGTCTCGCTAATGAATCCCTTTCTCAACCTGGTCCTGTGTGTGTATTGATTATTTACAGTCACATCACCCCTGGAGGATCTGAGGAAAGTAGCAGAGCAGTAGAGGGAAACAATAGGCCGACGTGTGCCTCTTTATAGAATAAGGAAAGCCGGCAGGTATTATTGTCATGCCATGACATTCTTAACAGACACAAGCTCAATGGGCCGTAAAAACTGGAAAACGTCAGGAGTCATACAGTATGTGTATAGGGGTGTAGGTTGCACTAATTTTATAATCCAGCATATTTATAAATAACTAACCTGAAAATACAGTATTTCTTAAGTGTTTGTTCTCTCTCTTTAGTCAGGCATTGTTAGTAAAATGGTTCCGAGTGTCTGTGTATGTGAGTTTTCCTTGTGTGTTAAGCAGTGTTGTAGACGGTGGCATGGCGGCTGCTCCAGCACAGGGAAGGTCAACCCTCTCCCTCCGCCATGGGTGCAGGTGTGTGTGAGAGCTCGGTGTAATTGTGTAAGAGCTGCTCATGGTTGTAGGAGAGCAAGTTGGGTTCGAGAACATACTGTCGGCCTTGTGTATGAATAAAGTGATGTCTTTTTAAAAAGTGAATTGCTGGTTAATGAATTGATCGCGGACGGAATATGGGTAAAAGGATCCCATGTTACTCTTAAGCTGCTGTCTGCCCCAGCCACCAGAATCACCGTTTTCAATGTTCCGCCTTTTGTTTCTAACGACGCTGTCACCAAAGAGTTAATGCGATTAGGAAAAATCGTGAGCTCCGTTGAAGCGATCTTATTAGGGTACAAAAATGCAGCGCTCTGTTTTTTAGACGCCAAGTCTACATGTTTTTAACTTCACCAGAGCGTACATTACAAGTGTCTTTCCGTGTCTTTCATGGAGATAAGTCTTATATGGTGTACGCAAGTACTGAAAATCTCAGGTGTTTTTAATGCAGAGATTTGGGTCATTAAAGCTTCTCGTGCCCGCATAAAGACACGAATTAGGACACACGACCGTCTTACTCTCATGTTAATGGAAAAACCACTGACCATCACATAGAGGACAAAGAAGGGAAAAGTTGTGTGCAGGTGAATGGATCTAGTGAGGAGGTGAGAAGCCGAATGAGGTGAGTGATTGAGGAACAGACTGGATCTATTATACTTAATGTAAATATTGAGAGTGTTACTTATCGATTCTGCTGGAAAAAATGAGACAGAGGACAGTGCTGAGGTTATGCGCATGTCTTCTGTAGCAGTGCAGGCAGGAGGTTCAGAGGAAGACCTGGCTGATGACCTCGATTGGTCATCTCAGCTTACTGATGATAGCGTGCGAGATGAAGAACAATAACAAAAAGTCTGGTACACGGTGGACCAAACAAAAGGAAAAGCAGGCGTAGACATTCATGATTTTTTACCTCACCTTGACAATGATGCGGGCACGAAAAGTGAGTAATTATAACGAACTATCACAACAGAAATTCTTAAAAAACATATTAACGCCATAAGGCAATGAGGAATTGTCTCAAAAAGAAATGCTAAAGAGAGGGAAAAAATAAATATGTTTGCTGATGTGTGTACTTCTGTTCTATACCACCTCTTCCTCTCAACTTTCTTTCTCATGGAGAAACACACGTATCACGCATTTGATTGATTTCTCCTGTACTTTTGAGGTGGTCTTACATGTATTGGAGCATGGGAAACAGGTTTCCAATCAGCTGCTGTTCTTACACCATTTCCCGTTCTCAAACTCCTAAAAGTTGAATGCACTTTGGCAAAATAGATATGGATGGAACGTAAAGATCAGACGCCCAATCTAAAGGATACAAATGGACGTGCTACCTCTGACACAGTGGAGATGTGTGGATTGGTGGTAGTTTTTTGCTCTACGATGCTGAGGAATGATGCAGAATGACCTTTCTACATCATGTAGATGGAACCCTCTGCAGGTTGAACAACAGGAATAGATGGCCTTTCTGCTGGACTCTATAAGAACTCGTGGACTGTTACTGAAAGTGATCACTTTGGAATTCTTCAAGAATTGGTGAAGGACGTCTTCCAAGGAGTTGCCTGCATGCAGTTTGAACATTGCTGACAGAGAAGGGTTATGCTTTGTGAACAGATAAACTAAATTGTGTCTTACTATGGACACTGAGATGCTTAAGTATATATGGGGTAAAAATAACTGCATTGTAAAGCTGATAGATTTTCTGAATGTGTTTGTTCAGTGTCTTATGAGAAAATGCACTGTCTTTGGGTTTTGCATTGATCTGTTGAATTTGGGGAAACTTTTTTGTGGGGATTTTTATTTTCTCTCTCTCTCTCTCTCTCTCTCTCTCTCTCTCTCTCTCTCTCTCTCTCTCTCTCTCTCTTTCACTCATTATCTTCTATCCTGCAACCTCTGTGATGTTTAACCGGATTTTAATACATACATTTTTCTAATCATCTTCATATGTTCTGCTCAGATAGCGAAGACAAGACAGGATGTCAGACAAAAAAGCTTTCTAACATTTTGTCTTTGAGTTCTGACAGGATTTTTAACTAACAAATGATCATACTGCCAAAAACCAGTCAGCTAACCTGACTAACCTGACAGAATTGCCAGAGTTGAGTACATAAACATTTTAGTACATAAACATTTGTAATCTTCTTTGTTAAATCTAGCCAGCTAGCTAACATGTGCTGAGCAGATTAGGCATTTTATGTATATTTTAGTTCATAATTGTTGCTAAGTGTCTTTGTTGAACCAGGCAAGCTATCTAAGATGAGGTAATCTGAGAGGATTTCTGAGAGGATTATTTTTTGTTAATAATAAATGTTAATTTTAATAGGATTTTAGTAATAAATATTTATTGTCTTTACATGTTCAATTTAACCAAAATGAGCATTTCTGCTAAGATTTCTGACAGGCGTTTAATAATGTTTATAATGGCCACTCTTAAAACTAAAGGTCTATTTAACCTGGCAAAGTTCTCTAGCTAACTTGCTAGCTAAGTTAAGAGAGAAACTTTTAAGTCATATTTAGTCTATGTATAATTTTTTGAAAGAAAACTGAACTTATAACTTTGAAAAAATGTTGTCTAAGGCTAAATAATTAACCTGATGGTAATTCCTAGAAGATGTGTACGTTTTTAAGTGCTTCACTTCAAATCCAGTTAGTTGGCTAACACGAGCTAATCTGACATGATCTAAAATATATCAAGGCGGTTTTTAATCTTATATGAATATATATTCTCAACTGTCACTGTCTAAGCTAACACCTATGAGCTAAGATGGGAGGAATTCAATGGGCATTTTAGTTCATAAATATTAGTAAATGTTTTTTTTTTTTTATAAGAGAGCTAGCTATGGAGCTAATCTGAAAGGATTTCTGTGAGAATTTGTAACTAGTAAATGTGATAGGCTTTACTGCTGAGTCTAGCTATCTAGCTAATATAAGATGTCTAACATAAACCTGAGAAGAATAATGTGATAATGTGAAAGTAATATGTTCACAATGCTAAATGCTCAGCATAGACAACTGGCTAACATTAATAACATGAAAAAGATTTGTGAGAGGATTTTAAAATTTTAGTGTGTATATTTTCACATCTTTACTGCTACAACTAGCCAGCTGACTACAGTAATATGAGCTAATCTGACAGGATTCCTGTGTTATAATTAAACTTGACCACTTTCCCAGGCAGCAGGTAATAAACAGATAGTTGTGATCAGTGTCAATAAGTAAACAACTCTGATATTTAATACCCAGTGGTGTGACTTTAGCTCACTTTTCTCTGCCTCTTTGTGTTGAGCAGGTGTTGGTGTACTCTGAAGGGCTTCATGGAAAATGGATGTTCAGTGAGATCCGAGCTGTGTTCGCCCGGCGCTACCTGCTGCAGAACACCGCACTGGAAGTCTTTATGGCCAACAGAAGTAAATCTTTCACTCTTCTAACAGTACAATAACATACAGAGTTAAAACAGCTTCTATCTATCTATCTATCTATCTATCTATCTATCTATCTATCTATCTATCTATCTATCTATCTATCTATCTATCTATCTATCTATCTATCTATCTATCTGTCTGTCTGTCTGTCTGTCTGTCTGTCTGTCTGTCTATCTATGTATCTGTTTGCCTGTATGTCTCTCTTGCCTGCTATTTCTCTCTCTGTCTGACTCTGTCTATCTGTTTGTCTGTCTGTCTGTTTATCTCTCTCTCTCTCTCTCTCTCTCTCTCTCTCTCTCTCTCTCTCTCTCTCTCTCTCTGTTTATCTGTCTGTTTGTCTGTTTGCCTCTCTTGCCTGCTCTCTCTCTCTCTCTGTCTCTCTCTCTCTCTCTCTCTCTCTCTCTATCTGTTTATCTGTCTGTTTGTCTGTTTGCCTCTCTTGCCTGCTCTCTCTCTCTCTCTCTCTCTCTCTCTCTCTCTCTCTCTCTGTCTCTATGTCTGTCTGTCTCTCTCTCTCTCTCTGTCTGTCTGTCTCTTTGTCTGTTTGCCTCTCTCTCTCTCTCTCTCTCTCTCTCTCTCTCTCTCTCTCTCTCTCTCTCTCTCTCTCTCTCTCTCTCTCTCTCTGTATGTATGTCTGTCTGACTCTATCTATCTGTTTGTCTGTTTATCTATATATCTCTCTAACTGTCTGTTTATTTATTTGTCTCTCACCTGCTGTCGTCTGTCTGTCTGTCTGTCTGTATGTCTGTCTGTCTGTATGTCTGTCTCTCTCTCTCTCTCTCTCTCTCTCTCTCTCTCTCTCTCTCTCTCTCTCTTACTTTATCGCTCACTCTTTACCTTCTATCCTGCAGCCTCTGTGATGTTTAACTTTCCTGACCAGCCCACAGTGAAGAAAGTGGTCTATAGTTTACCTCGTGTAGGTGTCGGTACAAGCTATGGCCTCCCACAAGCCAGGTAGGTCACGTCATCGAACATATATCAAGTAACCTTTTTTAAATTTATTTAAATTAAAAGTTTTTACATTTTGATTGCAATTAGGCCCAGTTAAACACCTTGAGTGCAGTTTGCAGTGCTGTTATTACAGCCACCTTTATTGTTTATCTGAGTGGGACCTGACCCTGATTACTCTGAACTAGTTCATCTCTCCTCTAGAGCGAGACTCGAGACTGGATCTTTTACAGGAACATTCAGACTTCTCATCTAGCTCGGCAGCTTGGCAATTTTTTTTAATTATATTTCAGAAATAACTTCAAATGTTATGTACAAATGCATTTTGGTGCTTTAACAGTCATGTTGCTAATTTGGTTTATCATCTCTCCAATTTAAACAAATAAAATGCACATGTTTATAATTAATCCGCTTTTTATCTTATATTTTAATTTCCGTAGTAACAAAACAATATATGTCAGCCATAGACATGTAATAAACTAATTTCTTGTTGTCTATAATTGCTGATATAATTAAATTTTATGTAAGGACATGGCTCCAAGAATAAATCATAATTTTATATATATATATATATATATATATATATATATATATATATATATATATATATATATATATATATATATATATATATATATATATATATATATTTGTTTTGATAAGCTGCTTTGAGACAATGTATTTGTATTTGAAACTGAATTGAATTTAGCCTTTAGCACTTTGTAACAATCAGTAGGTTTTCCACCACAGGAAAGTCTTCAGGACCAAGTAGGATAATGGCTTGTTGTGGTAAGCTACTGTTATAACTTCTAGAATGAACGTTTTTATTATATATTATTAAGCATAGCTAGAAACCGCTAAAAATTGGAATGGAACTGATGTTGAATCTCTCATAATCTGTGTATTCTTAATTGTATGTAGGGTTTAGCATTTTGCTTAGTGTAGCTGCTGTTCAAATAAAATCAAATCTAACAATTTATTTACATTTCATTCAGCAAGTTGCAGAAGTTACAATTAACCATAGATTATCATTCTACATTTGTTGCTATGGTTACATGAACCGTTTTTATGTGGTACCATGCTGATCATTTTAAATACATTTCTACCTGTGTATAGCTGATAAAAAAAATTCTCAAATCCACGCTGCAACGCAATAAGCACAATAGTGATGTGTAATCATTAGTCTGTCCCAGTGCTGGTTGTCATGGTTACAGCAGGTTCAGTGGTTATTTTTTTAATGCCTATGATATTAGATTTGTTTTTTGTTTTTTTTAGTTTTTTTTTTTTAGATTTAGTTTCTGAGCAATTCTGATAGTGTGTGTTAGTGTGTGATTATAACGAGTGTGTGTTAGTGTGGGATTATAATGAGTGTGTGTTAGTGTGGGATTATAATGAGTGTGTGTTAGTGTGGGATTATAATGAGTGTGTGTTAGTGTGTGATTATAACGAGTGTGTGTTAGTGTGTGATTATAACGAGTGTGTGTTAGTGTGTGATTATAATGAGTGTGTTATTGTATCTTTTGAAACATGTTATGTTTGCTTCAGTTTTTAGTGACAAAGCGTACCATTGTTACTGAAGGACACTGCAGCTCTGTACTTTTTCATTCATTCATTCATTCATTCATTCATTCATTCATAAACAAATAGGTGAGAGTGAAAAAACAAAGTACAAAATATAACTATCCATTAATTGAATTAGAAAGGTAAGAATCTAAAAGCTAATTAATTTTAGTCTAATAATGCCTCTAGTCGCTCGATCTGTGTTACATCATTGGGTCTTTTTCCCGCAGCACATGTCTCGGCTTCTCTTCAAACCGACACTATTAGCACTTTTCCCATCTGAAAAGCTGTTCATTCAGTCCTGGCCATGTTTTCATTAATCCCCCACATGAAGGCACAGATCAGCCTTGCGTGTCTGAGAGTGTGACTGGGTCTGTTTATGTTCTCTTGTTTCTCTTGGTTCTCTGTGTTTCTTCTGGCAAAACAGTTGCACATTCCATATTTCTTGAAATTCTTATGTCTTGGAGCCAAAAATGCAATGGAGCCAAAGCTAGTGGCAGGAAATGTGGAGGTTTGTTCTTCAGCAGTGTGTAAAAATGTGTGTGTGTGTGTGTGTGTGTGTGTGTGTGTGTGTGTGTGTGTGTGTGTGTGTGTGTGTGTGTGTGTGTGTGTGTGTGTGTTTCCACAGGCGGATTTCTCTGGCCACGTCACGGCAGCTCTTCAAGTCCTCCAATATGACACAGCGCTGGCAGAGACGTGAAATCTCCAACTTCGAGTACCTTATGTTCCTAAATACTATAGCAGGTTGGAGTTTATTACACTCTTCATCTGTCAGTGATCATGAAACAAATAGTGAGGAATCGTTTCATAAGACTGTGGTAAAGTGAAATATATAATGTTTGATAAATGCTGTCATTGTGACAAAATAGTTCAAATGAATTTCCCTGTGACTGGAAAATGACTTTATAATTAGAGAAAGCAACACAATTTTAGCTACTGATCACATCGCTGTCATGCTACGCTATTAGCATGTACACCACTGGCACAGATGTTGGAAACAGTACATTTGGAGGTCACCTGTCAGATTATTCTAGAGAAAAAACACTCCAGTTATCCAGCTGGCGAGCTGTGAAGGCCAGTTAAAAATGTTTAGAGGTTTATTTTACATAAGCCTAGAGTATACTGCATATGATTATGCGAAACCTACATAACCTCATCCTGCTGGCTAACCTCACATTAAAAACAGAGCAAAGGTATAAACCAACTTTTGGTCTTCGTAACACGTTCGTAAGTTTTACTGAATTGGAAAGTGTCATGATTGTGCTTAAAGGAAAAAATAAATGATTACACTATTATAACTATTATAAATGTTGTCTTGTGAGTTTTAGATTAGAAATAAGGTTTTAATATATAATGTGTTATAAAGGCTTCGTAATCATAAGTTTATAAAGGTCTATTTTTTACTGTTCTACAGTATACTGAACTAAAAAGTCAGGAATCATAACTTTATAATAGAAATTAGGCCAAAGAGTGTTTTAACATAAATTTGAAAAAATCTGCCACTTTGACTCGGATTGTTAGTGTCAGATTTCATATGTTTTTAAGTATAGATTAACAGACAGACAGACAGACATACTGACAGACAGACAGACAGACAGACAGACAGACAGACAGACAGACAGACAGACAGACAGACAGACAGACAGATAGATAGATAGATAGATAGATAGATAGATAGATAGATAGATAGATAGATAGATAGATAGATATTTCAACACACCATTCATTCATGACATTAAAAGCACTGACAGATGCTTATTTTTTAAAAGATTTATTGATAGCTTATAAATGTGTTATAAAGGCCCAATAATCATAAATCCGTTTCATGACAGACGTAAATGTTTTTGAAGATTGCATCGATTCAAAGAGCTATAAAAAAAAGTCAGATTTCAAGAGTGTATGATGTAAATCAGGCCATCAGGTAAATAAATAAATAAATAAATAAATAAATAAACAAATAAATAAATCTGCCACTTTGACTGAGGTGTTATGCATGAAACAAACTAGATAGATAGATAGATAGATAGATAGATAGATAGATAGATAGATAGATAGATAGATAGATAGATAGATAGATAGATAGATAGATAGATAGACTGAGAACAGCCTGCTTAAATGATGTATTCAGTATCATGATGCACTTTTTAGGATAATACTAACTTGTTAAAACAAGACTCTTCTGGTTATTTATTTTAGAAGCAAAGGCTGATGTCAGGTGTAAAATTTTCCTCTTTTGATTCGGCGAGCTGTTGTTTTTCCCAGAGAGCAGGAGCTGCACATTTTTCTTGATAATTAGTCGCACCAAGCGTGAACGTGTGTGTCAGCACAGTGGAGAGGTTCCGTTACAGAGTCTCTAATGTGAACCAACTTCTTTGCTCGCTCTCTCTTTTACACCCTCTTTTTGTTTTGACACTGAAAAGTGTCATCCCGGCTCACGCTGCATATTCATGCATATTTATATTTAGCTCTCGTGCTGCTCTGATACATTATTGTCAGCTAATTAGATGTAAGGCGCAATGGGTACAGGGAGAAAATTCATTAAAAATCTGAAGTGGTAATGACCAGGGCTGACAGAGGTGTCAGTGAAACCTGGGCTCACAGACAGGCCCGAGAGGGGGGTGTTAATACAGAGGCTCTCTTCTCCTAATTAAACATAGTTTCACTGTTATTAACATCCTTTGCCCGGGCCTCAGTGCTGTCAGCTCTCTTTTCCTCTCCTCCTCTCCGCTCTGACCCACTTCTCCGCATGCTTGACCCGAGTAATCAAAGCTCGGCCGAAACGCTCCTCTCACACATTCACCCACGATGAACGAAGGTCACTGGGATTTGGTCAGCATCAGCATTGTGCTGTGTGCTAAATGCCGCTGGAGTTAGTACACACATTAATTGGTTAAGGTCATTGGGCTGAAGAGCAAATTTATGTCTATACGCCAAAGTTAATTCGACGTCAGAAAGCAAGCCGATGACTTTAAACCCTTTCGACTTAGGATACCGTACTTTAAATTAAATACGTAAATTCTTTGCTTTATAAAAGACTCATTTATAGCTTAGAAATAATGTTATAACACATAATGTGCTACAAAGGCCCCGTAATCATAAATTCATAAAAGTCTTTAGAAATTTACTTTGGTACACTGACCTACAAAGTCAGGTTTCTTAATTAACCTTTACTAATTTATTCATTTATTAATTATTAACAGAAAGCAAGCCAATGACTTTAAAGCCTTTTGACATCGGATACTATACATTTTTGGTATAATAAATAACATGAGAGTGTGTGTGTGCCCTGCGATGGGTTGGCACTTTGTCCAGGGTGTATCCTGTCTCGATGCCCGATGACACCTGAGACGCCCCGTGACCCGAGAAGTTTGGATAAGCGGTAGAAAATGAATGAATGAATGACTGAATGAATGAATGAATAAATAACATGGATATGAATGGACACTTTTAGCAGCCTGAAAGGTCCCAATAAGAAACCAAAAGAGGTTTTTGTTCGGAAAAGGTTTCCTTTCCTCTTAAATAGCCCTTTATGAGTCCATTTGCAATTTATAATTGCTCTCTGTATAATATTTTGTCTACAGTTTTGTAGTTTTCACACTGCGCACATTCGCTGTGGCCCGAATCCAGTGCGATTGTTCCCGATGATTCAGAAGTGTTCGTCTGTTTTCAGACTCACTTTATTCTAGAGAACACAACATGACCCAACACACACACACACACACACACACACACACACACACACACACACACACACACACACGTTCCATGTTTTAAGTAACCTTTAATTTGTCTTAGTTATTTTGTGTAGTTTCTAATTGTTCTAATTTTGGTTTATAAATATATTTGTTCAAGTCAAGTCATCTATCGTTATGTTTTTGTCTAATAAATTAAAGGTCTATCTTTATCCCTGCTGTTAAATCTACGCCATGACATCGCTAACATGACAATCAGCTTAAACTCACACGCAAGTTACTTTACTTCCTGAACAAGTCGCAGTCACATTCACAGAAATCGCACCACCGTTACAGTGCAACCCAACTTAGCGCTACGTCAGTGATAAAACCTATTTTATTTTTATCAAGACTTTAGAGTCATGAATCTAATCCAACTATTTTTATTCCTGTTAATAATCTTTAGAAGTTATTATATATTTTAAAAAAAAAATAAGTCTTGTTCCCTTAAAAATTTTAAATTTAACTTGGAAGAAATCTCAAAAATGAGAGTTTGGACCCTCTTCACTTAAATGCCTTATAGTTCTTCAGCCTTGTAGCAGGAGATTCAGAGTCGTGGCTATTTTATAACAGTTTGTATCATATATGAAGGTATGTTTAAGGTTTGAGGAGTGATTATTGTTTGTTTTTGAAATCTAATTTGATCAGGATTTATTTTCTATCGATCGCTCTTGATTTGCATAAACAGCTCAGATTAGATTTCTGTTTAACAAAGACATGAGTTACAAGCTTACTATGTATCACAACAGCCATAAACACAGCAGAACATAACAAAAAGTGTTCGGTATTGTTAAGGACAAAGCTCAGTGCTGATTTTATAATTGGTCGTGTCGATTACTATTATGTAGGTAGGGATAATGCGAAAGGTGTGACAGGTGCTTTCTAATTAAGAGCATGATGAATGGGAATCAATAGGGTTTGATGTGGTAATGAGGTCAGATGCTGCCCTCCTGTTTGGTAGTCTGCATGCATTATAGCAAACGTGGGGTAAATAAGGATCACACACACTATCCCACGTCTATCCTGCACTTCCATGCCATGCCACAGCTCCAGTTGTGGGTCACACTGTGTAAGAACGTGGAGCAGAATCAGGCGAGTATCAGCTCAGCCTTCTGGTCTGACTTACACCAAATCACCCCATTTATTTATATAGACTAAAGAGAAATGTCTTTCTTTTATTCTTTTATTTTATCTGTTTATATAGGCACAGATTTTTCCATCATTGTCATAAAAATACAGCTGGTTCCAAAATTCAAATGAAATATTTAATTATGCAATAGGGATGGAGAAATATTATACTAATACTGAGAAATTATGAACTGAAATGAACTGATATAAAATCTATATTTTTTTAATTATATGATATCGAAGTCCATATGAATATCTTGTCGATGAATATTCAAAACATTTAAAAGGCTGTATATTTTATTTAATCGGTAAAACATGCACACTCGTTCATGAGTAATATGTTTTATGCCAATGTATAAAATGCTCAGCTCTGATTGGTCAGATTTCAATGTATAAATTTCTCAGCTCTGATTGGTCAGATATCAAAGTATAAATTTCTCAGCTGTGATTGGTCAGATATCAAAGTATAAATTTCTTAGCTCTGATTGGTCAGATATCAAAATATAAATTTCTCAGCTCTGATTGGTCAGATATCAAAGTATGAATTTCTCAGCTGTGATTGGTCAGATTTCAATGTATAGATTTCTCAGCTCTGATTGGTCAGATATCAAAATATAAATTTCTCAGCTCTGATTGGTCAGATATCAAAGTATGAATTTCTCAGCTCTGATTGGTCAGATTTCAATGTATAGATTTCTCAGCTCTGATTGGTCAGATATCAAAATATAAATTTCTCAGCTCTGATTGGTCAGATATCAAAGTATGAATTTCTCAGCTGTGATTGGTCAGATTTCAATGTATAAATTTCTCAGCTCTGATTGGTCAGATTTCAAAGTATACAATCCTCAGCCCTGATTGGTCATTTATAAAAGTATAACATTTTCATCTCTGATTGGTCAGATGTCGATTAATTGGATTGTAAGCAGCGGTTATGTTGTTTACTTTATTCTTCTTATTGGCTCGAACAGATCTGGTTCTTCAATTATCCTCTAATCTTTCTCATCAACACATTTCCACCACCGCTCACTCACTGTTTTTGTTTTTTTGCACCATTGTGTAATCTTTACAGACTGCTGTGTATGAAATCCCAGGAGATCAGCAGTTTCTGAAATACTCAGTCCAGCCAATCTGATACCAACAACCATGAAAAATGTTAATCGGAGAGATCAGACTTTTTTCTCCGTTCTGATGTCTGATGTGAAGCCATGCGTTGTTTATGTTGCTGCTGCCATCTGATTAGATGATTAGATGTAAGATACTGCATGAATGTGTAGGTGTTCCTCCTAAACTGCACAGTAAGTGTGTATGTACAGTATTTATATAGCTTTATCTTCAACGGTAGGCTTTTTTTCCCTTTTTCTTCAGCTTTTCAGTTATTTCAAATCATTTTGAATCCTATATATGAGATGACTTCGGCGTTTATGAAAAGCCGACTCTCTCCGTAGCTGTGTGTGAATGTGTGTGTGAGACTTTGGCTTTAAGTGGAAATGTCACACCTGATAAAGACTTTTCCTCTTCACCGAGGAATTAGACGGGATAGAAAGTGAGCGTTTTTACACCTCTGTTTCTGATGCCTGTCTATGCAGCCGGCGCTAGTCGTTTTTTTGCAGTCTGAAGCTCCTATTTCTAGCGTTAAAGTAAGAGATGAAGAAAGCCGGCAGAGGAGTAGTAGGGAATGAGTGTGTCTGAGAGAGAGAAAGAGAAAAAAGAAAGGAAGAAGAAGGAAACATAAGGCATTTCCTGGATATCTCACAGACGTTTCTTTGGACTTTTCATCCGGATGCCAATGTGTACTCCTTCTGTTGCGATTGTGTTCTCTTGGACTTCCATGAAATTTAAAAAAGTTGCGAATTAACAAAGGACCAAACAAAGAAATAAGCTGAACTGGTGGCCAGTAGGACAAAAAGCATCACAGTAGAAGAGATGCTTGGTGATGTGGTGCAGCAGATATATATATATATATATATATTTTTTTTTTACAGCATTTAGCAGACTTATCCCTTATGCAGAGTGACTTACAACTGAGCAACTGAGGGTTAAGGGCCTTGCTCAGGGGCCCAGCAGTGGCAGCTTGGTGGACCTGGGGTTCGAACCCATGACCTTCCATTCAGTAGCCCAACACCTTAAGCACTCAGCTACCACATCCCATGCCACTCCCTTGTCTGTCCGGGTTCTCTCGGGGTTCTCAGGTTTTGCTCCAACTTTCCAAAAACATGCCAATAGGTAGGTGGATTGGCTATGATCAATTTCCCCACTGAATGTATGAATTTGTGTGTTAATAGTGGTCTATGATGGACTGGAGTCCTATCTAGTGTGTATTCCAGTCCTCATGTCCAGTGTAACCAGTATGGTAAAGTGGTTAAAGAAAATGAACGGATGAATTTTCACAATATGTCGTATATACTATGATGTTCATCCTCTTTATGAAGATAAAAATTTATTCAGCTACTATGTACTATATAAAATTGTGTAGATGTTATTATATAATTGGGGAACTTGTTTTAAATGATTACATTTTAATTATTCATTTATTATTCATTTATTTTATTCATTTATTTTTTTTATTATTAATATTCTTACTGTTAATTCATTGATAAGACATTAATAGTGAAAATATTTGTTATGATTGCATTTAAATGTCTTATTTAAATGCAGGTCATGACGCAGACACAGAGGGTAGGATGCAAGTGCAGGGTGTTTATTTTAAAAGAAAAGTAAAAACCGAACAGGGAAAAAACAAGAAGAGTGGAAAATCCAAAATCGTCAGACAATCTTCAGGTCAGAACAAGCACAGGTTAACAAGGATTAGGCAAAGTCAAAGTGGAAAAGAAAGGAATTAAAAATAAATAAATAAATAAATAAACAGGCTTAGTGATGTGACAGGCTAAAGGAACTGAGCATATACTATAACTCACAATGAGGGCCTGAAACCAAATGTGCTTATAGAGTGCAAAGCAAAATACACCATTAAACACATGTGATCAAAATCCAAACCCTGGTATGTTTGGGTGTAGGAGTGCTGCTGTTTCTTTGGGGCAGTGGTGGACCAAGTGTTTAGGGTTCTGGGTTACTGATCAGAGGATTGGGGTTTAAGCCCCTGTACTGCCAAGCTGCCTCTGTTGGACCCTTGAATAAGGCTCTTAACCCTCACTGCTCCAGGGTCACTGTATCATTTCTGACCCTGTGCTCTGCCCCCAACCTCCAAAGTTTAACTATGTTAAGAACGAATTTCTGTGCTTCATTGTTTATGTGATATAAAGACTTCTATTTTTTTATCCTGCGAGTCGGAGTCTGCTCAGGCAGATATCGTGATATTTACATGTTTCCCAGAAGACAGAATAATAAAAACATTTACCAATCATCTTATTCAAAAAATGCCACCCTACTCCCCCACATGGCTATTAACATGCATCATGTTCCCATCTTGAGCATCAACGGATGTTTGCAACTCGTGTAATAGCTATGAGTGTACAGTACGAGTCCCTCGGCTGCCCCCAGTGTAAAGTGATGGATCTCAGCATCATATAAAGTCTGATGGAAAAGGGGCGGATATTCAGAAAATGCTAGAAAAGCAAGTAATGTGTGAGATCTGAAGGATTTTATTTTATTTTATTCCTGTGTAAACTTTTAAACTGGTTCGTTTGTGGAATTTTTCTGAATCTTTCTCTCTTTTTTTTCTCTTGTAAGTCTGTGTATTTCTTGCCTTACTGATTGATAGCTTTCACTGTTGATAATAATGTCCCCTAACACTTATTAAACACTTATTTATCTTCCTCTCCAGCTCGGCACAGCTCGGTGAAAGGTCAATATTTTCTGTTTCACGTCCCGTGAACGCCGAATCCTAATGACTTTAAGCTCAGTAGCAAACCACATGAGTGCTGGAGCTTCTTTCGCTTGTGGATGGGGACACAAACTTTTAAGCACGCTAATAAAAATAACAGCTATAATATTACATTTAATAAAAAAAATCACTTACTGTAAAACAAAATGAAAATGAACAGAATTTTTGGCCAGAATTCCATTATAATTCAATATCTACTGTACCATATGGTGTGGGTGAAGTCTACTACACTTTGTCTGAAACACATGAAGCTAGCCAATTTAATTATTATCCAATTAGTCAATTAGTAATAATCAACACCCATACATTAGCTCACAGATGACTCTGATTGGCCGGAGAGAGACAGCATGAAATCTCAAACCCAAATAGTACAAACATGGAGGGAATCATCTCCATATGATTTTAATAAAGAGCATGAAATTACCCTTTAACATATTTCTGTTTTGTAGCTAGATGGAATAGAAATATATGAATATTTCACCCCAGAAAAAAAAATTCCACTCCATGATATATTAAATATTTATCCCTTTTTATGATTTTTTTTTTGTGCTAGGACGGACATACAACGACCTGAACCAATATCCCGTCTTCCCTTGGGTTCTCACCAACTATGAGTCGGAGGAGCTGGACCTCACACTGCCTGGCAACTTCCGAGATCTGTCTAAGGTACAAATTAAATACATGCTGCTGTGCAAGTATCTAATAGATCATCACTTTCTGTAACACATCATAAGGAGGTGGAGGATCTTTCTACCCATTGGATGTGATTAATGGTTTAAAAACCTGCATAAATTTTTAGCGCCGCTGTAGATTTACAGCGTCCTCTGGAATGTCTATAGTTTCTCCAAGGAGCTGAATTTTTATTTTTTATTTTTTTTCATATCTACCTGACATTAACATTCTATTAAGCGTACACGTCGCTTTGTTGGCAACCCGCTATCGACTTTCCGAAGATCGTAAAAGTGATCTGCGTACCAAAGCACACATTATGCAATTTTAAATCATAACCTAAGTGGTTCTTCAAACAAAGGAAGGCTTGTTTAATTCCAACTCAAACCGCCGTCTATCTTATTGATGACCTCTGCACGTACGCTCGGATCGGTCCATAATTCCGCTCCTTCTCCGCATGAGTGTGGCTGGAATCGGAATTTTCCCTCCATTAAACTAATCGCTTAAATAGGCAAGATGGACCCGAGGCAGGTCATATCCGAAGAAAAAGCAAAGCGAACCAAACCAAACCATATGGAAATAAACCGTATGAAGGCACTGCACTGTAGCATTAATGAGCTATGAGGAAAACCAAAGCCATTTGTTTGGAGGAAACCCGAAAATCAGAGGCGAGTGAGCGTTATTACAGAGATTTTCAAAGACTGCTTCTTTAACAAGATTTAATAAGATATTTTCCAAGGTTTTATTTATTTATTTATTTATTTTTTGTGTGTGTGTACACATACTGTATCTTAACAAGATTGTACCAAGTAAAATGAGACAAATGACATGAAATTATTCCCGATAGCATTAAATGGAAGAGAGGAAAAAAAAAAAAACACTAATCATGTTTGGATGTTGTTCTGGACATGTTTCCAGCCACACATCACTCATAACCAGGAGCATATGACTATAAACAGATCGAGCCGTTCTGTATCGTAGAGGGGGAAAAAAAAGTTTCAAGCTGTGTTGAAGTAGGTGAACAGAAGTATTGGCACCGTTTGATTATATACAAGTAAAAATAAATGAATAAACTTGATATGTCATTATGATCGAACTGGAGTAAATGATTTTCTTTTAATAATCGAATTACTAAAATAAATTCAATAAACACTACATGTGAAATATCACACATACCAACTGTCTATGGACAGAAGACAGAATCTAAGAGCTTTCCGTTTGTGTATTTGATATAAAATGGATTTATAATGAATAGTTAAAAACAGCATGAAACACAAACCAAGGCTGTAATTAAAAAAAAAGTGTAAGAGAACTGAAGAAGATATTTAAGATATTTAAGCTGAATGCAATTAAAGTAAAGATTGACAGATTGATGGGTGCCAATAATTATGGAAGTGACTGTAGATGTACTATATAGAGATACACAATAGGGGTTTAATACGCCTGCATATTACTGGATTGCAAAAGACTGGATTGTGTTAATATACTTTCCTTTTTTGTCTTTCTTTCTTTCTTTCTTTCTTTCTTTCTTTTTTTCTTTCTTTCTTTCACTAGTCACATTCTCACAGTTAACAAACTCACTGACCTGGAAACAACTGCATTCCTCTCTCTCTCTCTCTCTCTCTCTCTCTCTCTCTCTCTCTCTCTCTCTCTCTCTATTTCTCTATTAATGTATATGTATATATTAATATATATTTCTGTCTTCATACATTCCTGATTTCTGTCTATTTCGCTCTCTTTCTTTCTTTCAAATTGCCTCTCTCTGTCCTGATTCTAGGTTCCTTCTACTCCTTTGTGCTCTCTCTCTCTCTCTCTCTCTCTCTCTCTCTCTCTCTCCCCCCCCTCTCTCTCACTCTCTTTCCCCCCTCTCTCTTTCTGTATATTTCTTTTTCATTTCTTTCTTCATTCAGGTGTCTCTGTGTCTCTTTGTCTATTTCTGTCTGTTTCTCTTTCAGATATTTTACTATATCTCACTTATTTCTCTCTCTCTCTCTCTCTCTCTCTCTCTCTCTCTCACTTTTTTTTCTCTCTCTGTCTCATTTTTCTCTTTCTGTCTTTCTCTCTTTTTATACAGAAAAATGAGCAACTGATTTTTTAACTGATATCAGAGAGAAAATAACAAATAAAACAATACTATTGATCTTTAATCTGCCTTTGGATCTTGTATAGAAAAGCAGAGGAGAGCTGAGAGAAGCAGGTCATCGGAGGAGGACACTGATGCATTATAATGTGACATCCTCACTGTGCTCTTTGGCAGCATGAGCTGCCTTCATTATCAGGACCTTGCTCAAGCTGCAGGCCTCCTGAAGCTTGTCCTTGACTAGCTGAGGCTTCACACCTCCAAAAGTTTGCTGTTAGAGGAGCACATTCACTTCCTGCTACTTCTTAGTAGTACGTGAAGCAGCGAGACCCCAGAGCGAGACACGTCACTCTGAGTCTGACGTCAAAAATCAAAGCCAGAGCTAGGAAGCGATGATTGAGTTTTTTTTTTTTTTTTAAAACCCTGGATAAAACCAAACCTCGAGCTCACAGCTGATAATTAAACCTCCAGCGATGGTGTTTAGTAACAGACTCGAGATCACTGCACTGTTCCAGTACACATGCTTTAATCTTCTGGTTTATGATAATACTCCACCAATTGATCACGCACACTCTACATCATTTGATCTAGTCAATAGAAATGTTTTTAAATTCAGTTATTTATATAAGCACAAAATTACATATTTATATACAAAATACAAATAATTTATTACATATGACTGACCACATATTGGGGCACGGTGGCTTAGTGGTTAGCACGTTCGCCTCACACCTCCAGGGTTGGGGGTTCGATTCCCGTCTCCGCTTTGTGTGTGTGGAGTTTGTATGTTCTCCCCGTGCCTCGGGGGTTTTCTCCGGGTACTCCGGTTTCCTCCCCGGTCCAAAGACATGCATGGTAGGTTGATTGACATCTCTGGAAAATTGTCCGTAGTGTGTGAGTGTGTGAGTGAATGAGAGTGTGTGTGCCCTGTGATGGGTTGGCACTGCATCCAGGGTGTATCCTGCCTTGATGCCCAATGACGCCTGAGATAGGCACAGGCTCCCCGTGACCCGAGAAGTTCAGATAAGCGGTAGAAAATGAACGAATGAATGAACGAATGACCACACATTCCTTTTTCTCAGTATATTAATGATGCAGAGGAACATGCACATGTCTGTAAAAAATGAGAAAGAATGACATCCTGATCATGATGGAAATCAGCATTTGGATTTATTTTCATAACAATTAAGAAATTAAGGAATTGTGGAATTGTTTGTATTTGACGTGAATTTTTTTAATTTTGTTGCTGAGATCGGGGGAAAAAATAAAATAAATAAATTCCAGTTATTTATTTATTTTTTTATTCAAATAATATTCAAGAAAAAGTCAGTGGTACTATAAAATAAACGTTTTTCAAAAATCTTTTTTTTTAATCAGTTTCTCTACCGATCGTGTGTCTAGTTATTTGGCAACAGGTTTGTGTGCAGCATTGTTTATTTATTTATTATTATTATTTACTTTGAAGCCATTCCAAATGATGTATGGTATGATTTTTAACCATTATATATAGCTGGAATTAAGAGATTACTTCTTTCTGTCTGATTAGATTGTCTTTTCCTTCACAATAACTACACGAAGGCAGGGACCATTTAAATACACATAAAACATAAAATACATAAGATAAATACACCTACAAACATAGAAAAGATCTTAAATCTCTTGTTATTATGTGCTATAAGCAAGCATTAGGCATTTGTTAAAGGGGAAGGCTTGAACACATGGAGATGTGATTAAGTAGTCTCGACAGGAAACATGGGACACACACCCGAAAAAAACAACAACGTAATAACAAAAAAGCTTCAATCTCTGGCTGTAAAGAAGAATTAAGCATTTTAGTATTCAGAGACGATAGTTTAAAAGATGATAGTTTATTTTGGTTTAATACATAAAATCTTTATTCCCTGGTAGAAATATATTTTTCCAGAAATAGAACTAAATTGGACAGTTACATATTTGTACTACAGACACTTATTAATGATCCCCACATGTCACTTTCCTATTGGTTACTTCCCATTGTTGTGTGTATTCTGTACAGGACAGTAATACATGCTGAAGTTGCGTTATGCAAATACTTGCCTTGGGAATGCGAGCTCATCCAAAAGCTCCGTCTTTCAAAACACTTCACGTGCCATTCTCCCGGACCTGTCATGCCAAGCGGCTAGCCGTGAGCCTCCATAACTCGCCCAGCAGGAAACAGCTGCCAGTCACCTAGCTGAAAATGTCCCCGAGGGCCTGCGTGATGAACAGCTTCGTGCTACTGAAGCGTCCTGCCACTGAAGCGTACCTTAATTCCCCTCCTACCACACCCACAACACACACCTGCACTCAGTTAGTGGAGCAGGGTGACTCAGAACCCAGGTCCGGTTGTTTATGGGCTCCAGGCGAAGGCTTGCTTGTTTCTGCGTGACAACGGCGTTCAGCGCTAGATGGATTTACTGGAATCTAATGATTATTTCATTTTTTGACAGACAGGGAGCCAACAGAGAAGAGAAAATGCTCGGCTCGCAGCTGTTAATTAGCGCATGCTAATGCTCGCCAATCAGACCCTGGCGTTGCAGTGCCGCCTTCCCATCGTTCTCTGTTATTCGAATTCTTTTGTGTGGCTTTGACAGGAAATTAGATGACTTGTCTCGGCTTGAACTTTTCATGAACATGTGCGTAGGACAGTGGAGGAGGGACAGCAGACATAATTATCTCAGCTGTACAAGTCCGCTTGCTAGGAACTTTTATTGTGAAACGCTTACTTGATCCCAAAAACTATTACAATATTTTTATTAGCATCGTATTCGGCATAGTTTAGGGCTAAAGTTTCCTTAAACCTGCCCTTTAATTTTTCATTCAAGGAGTCGCCTAGTAGATATTTTTTCATTCTTCCGACTATACACCAAAGCAATTTGCTAGTAACACATCAAACTTTTTCACCATTCATAATTTCCAAGCTAAAAGAAGTCCATTCCTGTTAGCACTTGTGCTTGAGCTGCACCACCTTCTATTTTGTTCTTTCTATTGAAGTTACCAGGAGTTGTGCTAATTTAGAGGTCATCTTAAGCTTTATGCCAGTGTATATATCATAGCTTTTATGCTAGTTTAGGCATCAGGTCATTTAATGCTATGTTTATTCCATGTACATTCTATGTTCATGTTTTGTTTTAGTTTAGAGGTCATCTTGTTTTATGCTAATTTAGATGTTATAGCTTTTATGCTAGTTTAGACATCCAGTGCCAGTGTAGATGTCTTATCTTATATATGTGCTAAACATCAGCTCATATTTTATGCTACATTAAAAGTCAGCTTGTGCTTAATGTTTGTAACTAGTTTATGCTAGCTCAGGGGCTAGTTTGTGTTTTAAGTTCGTTTAGAAATCATCTTGTTTTATTCGATGCTAGATGTTTTATGCTAGTTTAGCGGTTAGAGCTTTACGTCAGCACAATCACTGAAGACTGCTTCCAAAAATGCCAAATAAATGTCTTTGTATGATCGAGCTTCAAACGTAGAAACCAATCTATCGATCCGCCAGAACTGCAATCACCTTCTGACCAATCAGAATGAAGAATTTACCTTTTCTGTGGTAGATTTTTCTTTCATGGCCACCTCACATCTAGAATAAGCATAACCTAGCATAAACTCACACACAAACGTGTACCATTCTTTGGTCATGTCTGACTTTTCAGAGAAGCATCTGCTTTGTTTTGAGTCGCAGGATCTTGATTAGATCAGACTGAAGCTGTACATTGATCTCGCTGGCTGACGAGGCCAGAGAAAACAAGCGCTGCTTCCCCTGACAGACGCTGCCATCGTGCTGAGCCCTAATGTAATTTCCTCTGAAATATGAAATGCTGGATGCTTGTCTCCAGGGAAAAGCAGAGCAGATATTACAGGCTAAATGCACTCTCCTGTGCTCTAATCTCCAAAACCGCTCGGCTTAAATCTGGAGCCTCAGCAACGGATGCTGATTGGGTTTGAAGATAGCAGTCGGATTTTACAGTAATGAGCTACACGAGGTACACGATTAGTCAGAAAGTAAGAGAGTTTGACTTGATTTTTGCTGAGCGGTGTCTCAGGAGATTTCATTAGCTGCCTGATTCAAAAAATGCTTCAAATTACACGAGTCTATGAGGGATATACTTGCAAAATAGGAATCTAGCTAACGAGTTTAGGTTAGCACAATGGTATATTTCAGGAAATTTTCGGAAAATCTCCAGACTTTCTGCTTGTTTTGTGAAGTTTTTATGTCATCATTGCTGCAACCAAACTTTGGGTTTCATTCATCAATTTTTTGATCTTTGAGTGAAGTTGTGTGTTTGTTTAACCAAGCAAAATATTTCTGCTTCATTTAAATTTTGTAAATGATGATTTTCTTTGTATCCATGTGTGAATGTTGATAAATGGAATCACCCAGTATATTACGAGTGCTGTTTGAGGACAACAATCTCCTAATCAATACACAATTATCAGACTTTTTCTGACTGTAGAAAGGACATTATTCATAATAAGACTCTCTGGTGTTTATAACAGGTTATAATCACACCCTTCATTGTCACCCAAATGAGGATGAGGTTCACTTTTGAGTCTGGTTCCTCTCAAGGTTTCTTCCTCTTCCATCTAAGAGAGTTTTTTCCTCACCACAGTCGCCTCAGTTACAACAGGCTTGTTCAACACATTTAAATATATAAAGATATTTCTTATGTTCTATTAAGCTGCTTTGAGACAACATCCATTGTTAAAATTGCTAATCAAATAAAGCTGAATTGAATTGAATTGGGGGGAAAAAATGACTGAATGTGCATACAGCACAACTGATTCTGTTTTAGTGACATCTTCAAAGCTCCATATAGGTCAAAAGCTGAAAGAATAAAGAAGAAAATACTGAAATATGGACAGAACTTGTGGATGTGAATACTTTGTTCTAGTTCCAGCCCAATATAAGTGTAGCAAAAAAAATCATGAAAAATGTTGACTCATGCCTGATATTTTAAGCTGGTCTACATTTCACCAGGAAAAAAAAATCTTTATGTATTGTTAACATATCAATAAAATTTGCGAGCTGGGATTTTTATTTATGTAATAGATTTTATGAGACATCAGGTCAAGGACTTTTCCCTGAGATGGAGAATTTGAGGGATTAAGAAACACTCAGACATTCTTTACGAGCCTTTAAATCGCAAAGCTGCTGCACTGCAAATGGATTTTTAATTGTCTGATAATGAGGTTATTGAGATTGTATTATCACACTACATTGTAGTGTATCGTTAGCATTCGAATAGCTTTTGGCCTAATGAGGTCAGCGGGGACGGAAGACAAATGATGATAGGTTTGTTATCAAACAGTCTGTTTCGGGAATAATCAAAGGTTGGAAGTACGGCACTGTTTGGTACTGATGTTCAATAAAGGATGTATTTTAGTGTTCCCAAGCTGTTTACGGTTAGGTTTAGCTTATTTAAAGAGCAGCTATAAGGCATAAAGGAGTATAACAAAGGATGCAGTTAATATGTAAATGAGGCCAAATTAGCTTCAGTTCTGAATAAAGCACTGCAATTTATTCAGCGTCTCATACGTTCAAATTAAGATTTTACCATCATTGTAAATTTACAATCAACATTATTAATACTGTATGATGTATGTCCGAATAATGTAAAAAAAAAACAAACAAAAAAAAAAAACACAACAACAATAAAAACTCACCCTATGTAAGGCATTACAACAGCTACCTGCTAACACACCATACCGAATTCTCAAATCTGATTGGTCAGAAAGGGAGGAATTTTTTTTAACAGTAACCAGAGTGACTAGAGATAAAAACAGAAGCAATGTGTGTTACTTGAAGTAAAAAATGACGTAACACACTTATAATGATAATTTTATAAATGAAGATTTTGCCTTGGTTAAGACACTGACAGAAGGTTGTGAGATTAATTCCCAGGACTTTCCCCCAAGCTAGCAATGATGTTCACTACACATGCCTGTACACTATACACAACTAATCACACATGTACACAACCACAACTATGCATGTCTCTACACTATACATTACTATACACTATACACAACTATACAAGCCTCTACACTATACATTACTATACACTATACACAACTAATCACACATGTACACAACCACAACTATGCATGTCTCTACACTATACATTACTATACACTATACACAACTATGCACACCTATACACTATACATATCTATGCACTATACACTATACACACCTACTACTGAATTCTCAAATATGATTGGTCAAATGGGGATGATTGTTTTCTAACACAGACTCTGACTAGAGATAAAAACAGAGACATCATTTGTTACTTAAATATATTTTATAAACTAAGATTTTGCTGTGGTTAAGTCATTGGATTACTGATCAGAATGTTGTGTGTTTAAATCCCAAGACTGGCCCCCAAGCCACTAATGTTTGGGCCCTTGAGAAAGGCCTTTAACACGCAACTGCTCAGTTGTATAGATGAGATAAATTTAGCATCTGCCATGATGTAAATTATAAATGACAGGTACTAGATATTTTTGTTTAATTTCCAAGAAATTACAGAAATATTAAGGAATAGACTTCTGTAAAATTAAAGCCCTGCCAGTTTTCTCCTTTATCAGGGCAAAGTTGTTTTTCACAAAGCAGCTGGTGCAGTGTGTTTCCTCCTGATAGCTGAGGCAACCAGACTTCTGGAAAATTCTGCTTTTATTCTTTCAGGTGCATTCCCCAGAGGATCTCGATCTAAACAATTACATGCACCAAGTCCCTCTGCTGTCTTAGATAAGTGCACTGAGCACATCATTGTACTTTGAACAGAAAGTGATAAAATGTGTTTCTCCAACATTCCTCCATACTTCTGCTCACTGGAGATATTTCTATATGGGCTAAAACACAGGCAGGAACTTGGATTGGTTTCTGATGGACATACATTTGTATATGAGCAGATATATATTTTATTGTACATCACTGGAGCTTATTATACACAACTATACACTCCTATACACTATACACAACTATACACTATAGACTATACACAATTATACACAAATATACAGTCCTATACACTATACAGAACTATACACTCCTATACACTATACACAATTATACACAAATATACACTCCTATACACTGTACACAACTATGCATTATAGATTTTGCACAACTATACAAAACTATACACTCATATACACTATGCACAGTTATGCGCTATATATTATATACACCTATATGCAGCTATACACAGCTACTGTATACTCTATTATACACTCCTATACATTATACACAAGTATGTACTATAGACTATACACAATACACAACTATACACTCTCATTCACTATACATAATTATGCCTGTACACTATGCACAACTATACACTTTTATACAATATACACAACTATACACTCCTGTACACTATGCACAACTATACACTTTTATACAATATACACAACTATACACTCCTGTACACTATGCACAACTATACAATTTTATACAATATGCTCAACTATACACTTCTATACACTATACACAACTATACACTATGGACTATACACAGCTATACAGTATGCAGCTATACACAACTATACTCTATTATACACTCCTATACGTTATACACAAGTATGTACTATAGACTATACAGAAAACACAACTATACACTCCTATAAACTATACACAAATATAAACTCCTATACACTGTGCACAACTATACACTATACACAATTATGCATCTATACACAGCTACACACTACTATGCACTATAGACTATGCACAACTATACATACTTATATACTATACACAACCTTACATGCCTAGACACTATACACAACTATAAACTATACATAACTGTACACTACACAAATCTATACACTATACTCACCGATGCACTGTATACAATTATATAATACACTACAATAAACTATCTCCATAAATCTGAATCACAGTTCAGTTCAGTTCAGTATCAAACATCAGACTCAAATATCAGACTCAGGTCGGAGCCGGACCACAAATTCTGTGTGTATAAAATTTGAAAGTCTTCTCAACAGCCACTAAAAATCTGTGTAGTTTTATCAACAGAGGGAAAAACACACATCTCACACTGAAAGCCTACCGAGTCCTGACTCATTTAGATCAGACTCAGAATCAAAAGCATTCAAGCTGAAGATATAATTCATAGTCTGTGTAAAGACAGTAAGGTAGTTGTTTATCCACATTAACCACATTAATAAGTAGTGATGCTTTTATTAAAAATTAAGGAAAATGAGCTCTAATTATTTCTTAGAACCACTTGTTAATTTGGAAAATATGTATAATGGTTCATATTCATACTTTTTTGTATAGCAAGTTTAACCTCACAGCGCCAAAGCAAATCTGAAGAGTTATCTTGGCCGAACTTCAATATTTCTAAAAAGTGGAAAATTGTGCAAATTTAACTTTTGGCCTAAATATTTCTCTAAAGAAATCTCTCCAGTGTACATCCACTTCACTTCCACTGGAAAACATGTTTAACCTTTTTGTTCCACATGGTCGTCACTTCTCCGACAGCTTAGCTGAACTTGCCATGCCCTCTCTTTTATGCCAAACAATATTTTCTCAGTTAAGTGGATCTTACATTCCCAATGAACTGGACTCATCTTGAGCTTTTGAATGGTTCCACCATGCAAACTTTTAACAGAGTGTGAGACTTCCTGTGGCTGCCTGCCCTATCAGGCTCGGTTCTGGCCATCACATGGCAGCTCATTATCAGCCCATTAATCTGTGCAGATCTCCATAAACTCCTCTATCGTCCAGGCGGGTTGTGCTAACTCTAGTGAGGATGGTCATTAAAAAGGGAAGAAAAGAGCTGGACAGAAAGGGGAGGACATGATGGTGGGAGTAACAGAACAGAACCATGTAGAAACATTTCCGTCGTTTTACTGTTGGTAGTGTCAGGAATTTTCTAGTTAGCGAAATTTCTAGCTAGCATTTGATTAAGCATATGAGAGCTTAATATGAGAAGTCACTCACTCCAAGAGTTTTCTTACAGCTTCCATTAGATTTCTGGCCACTTATTGTCTTGCAGCGGCTAATGCGCCATGCTAATCCATGAACACAGCGGCTACATGCTACTACTCATGAGAGCCAGAGGACTATCGATCTTCCCTCAGGACTTGCTTCCTCACACTCCCTGACATTGATTATATTAATATTGACTGCCTACGTTCCAGCTGGTGCTAGCACAGGTGACTGAAAAGCTGTGGGAGGCAATTTGTCCTGCTCTAAAGGATTTTTTAATGGAGTATTCACAAGGGTTGTACTGTAGAACTCCAGAGGAAGTAAATTGAATAGCTACATCCTGGCAGCTCCTGGTTAAGCTTCTTTTTTAAACGATGCCTTACTACACGTTTGCAGTGGAGATGCTTCAGGGAAGAAACAAAAGTAAACTCGAAAGAGTCCTTCAGATTGTCATTATTTAAAGTTCTGTGTAAAATCTTTAAGAGAGAACTTCCTTAACAGAAGGAACTCCATTAGGATTTTTTTAAATTATATTTCCCAAATTAGAGAAGATTCCTAGAGGAACTCCTTTAGGAACTCTTAATTACCCAACAAGCCTTTGAGGAATATTTCAGTCTTTATAATTTGCACTTCAAACTGTCGAGACCTATAGTATACTTCTCTTTCAGCTATACTTCTCTAGATTTCTTAAAAAGAACAATGACAGGAACAACAATCGGTTTTAATGCTAAATTTATTATTTCTGATGGTCAGTTACATAATGTTGCAAAAAATTCAGAAAGTTCTGTAAAACATTGCTGGCAGCGCTTTAATCTACATACAGGAGGGACATAGTGAAGCAAATAAGAAAAAAGAGACCTCTCTACTTACTTGTCAATCAAGTTGAATGTCGGTTTAGAAAGCTCCGCCCCCTGCAGCGCACTCTTTTTGAGGGTGATGTGTTTAATTAGACTTTGAGCTTTAACATAGCTATTGTCATTTATCTGTATTATTTAACAGCTATTCTTCTGTTTGTTCTGATATCCGTGAAATACAACGTTCAAGGTCATGTCCTACTCGTAAACTTGTACTTGTTAATTAGCTCAGTATTTTACGGTAATATTTCTAGAAACGCAACCATGAGCCAAACACTGTGAATAAACCTTGCTGTTCTAAGATGATGCATTTTGGACAGGAGTTTAATTGGACTTGTCTGTAGAGCCAAAATCAGGTCAAATTAAGCAAACTGATGTATGCGCCTGAACCGTGGAAACTAGACGATGGAGAAACCTCATGACATTTAAAACTATTGGCTTTTCCTGCTCTGCTGCCAATTGAGTGAATATCAGGCTGAAGGTTAAGAGCTCGCAGGTCATTATGTTGATAATAAAAACAATTTCGCTTCCAAGTAACACACGTCAGTGGGCATTATAATACTGAAATTCAGAGACTGGATTGTATTCAGTGGTTGCATTTCTCACTGCTGCATACTGTTTTCGTTGTTCCAGGACAGGTTTATCACCATCAGTGTCTGAACCCAGCTCAGCTGAATAAATGCCAGTGTGGATGTTTACTCTGGACATTGAACAGGAGTGTGTAAAAGGGCTTAACTGCATACAAAGGCCAGCGCCCGTGTGTGTGCGGATGTACACGTGTCACACGAGGTTAAGACAGACCAGATTATCTATGCAACTTTCAACAGGAGCCTTTCAGATTGCTACAAACACACTCCGATGTTTATGTACAAGTGCATATTGTTTCTGGCACAAATCACATTTAAAGCTTACTGTACATCCAAATCTAAGGTTTACGTGACATACACAAACATATCCTCAGATGATATTTGAGGTTTGAGGACAGACAGTGTTTGAGGACTGACAGAGCGCAGCACAGCAGCTAATGGAGCTCTGCAACGTCTCGCCCATCAAACATTCAGGACTATACTGCTTACACACACAGAGACAAACACACATATACACACACACACACACACACAGTTTTCTCATGCACTCTATCCACCCTTGGCATAGAGGTATGTTTTTATGAGATGTTTTTCCATCTGTTCTAGTGAAAAAAGACACAGTTTAACAGTGTAAGAGATCGGATATGAAAGTTTGTTTGGGTTTATTGTCAGAAGTGAGATTTTAAAAGTCAAACCTAGAGCAGGAAGAATGGTGGTTTGCTCCCAGAGCCCTTCACTGGAGAATATTCTAAACAAACAAATGCCAAATATTTATTTATTTATTTATTTATTTATTTATTTATTTATTTATTTATTTATTTATTTATTTAGTAGTAACTACTACTACTAATTATTATTATTATTAATAATAATAATAATAATAATAATAATAATAATAATAATAATAATAATAACTATTAATGATATTTATCACTTATATATTCTGTGACTTTACTTTTAGGAAAATCTCACCTTATAACATGTTTATAAACCATTAATCGTTAATTAATTATGTTTCTGTGTTCATGGGTTATTTATTAATCAATAATCTATAATAGGTGATTATTTACCAATAGTGTGTTAATAAATTATAGCAAGGTGTAAAGCATGATTTGATCTACAGTACTAATCCTTATACTGCAAGCTTATCATTATTATATTATTATTAATTCCAAATATATTATTTAATAAAGTACAGTAATAAAAAGTATGTATCAGTGTGATTTAAATATTATTATATGATTTTTATGGCTTCATGTTTTTTCTTTGCAGCCAATCGGAGCTCTGAACCCAAAACGTGCCGTCTTTTATGCCGAGCGCTATGAAGCATGGGACGACGAGGCTCCTCCCTGCCACTACTCCACCCACTACTCATCTGTAGTCTCCACTCTCCACTGGCTTATCCGAATAGTAAGGCCTGCATCGTATACTACTACTACTACTACTACTACTACTACTACTACTACTACTACTACTACTATGAATAATAATAATAATAATAATAATAATAATAATAGACATTTTAGTATTATATAATAAGAATATATGACAATAATAATAATAACAATAATAATAATAACAATAATAATAATAATAATAATAATAATAATAATAATAATAATAATAGACATTTTAGTATTATATAATAAGCATATATGACAATAATAATAATAATAATAATAATAATAATAATAATAATAATAATAATAATAATAATAATAATAATAATATGACCACTATTACTCTTTCTACTATTATTAATTAATTAATTTATTATTATTGCCATTCAGTTTAGTTGTATAGTTTTTTTTAACAATGGACATTGTGTCAAAGCAGCTTTACAGAAGTATTGAAACATAGAATAAAGTTTAGAATTGAGTTACTATTTATCTCTAACATGTATCCCTAATGATTAAGCCTGAGATGATGGTATTAATCTTTCTATTACTACTAGAGTATCCTAAACACTAGAACTACTACTGCTAATACTGTTATACAAGTAATACTGCTGGTAATGCTGCTAATTCTAACATTGCTTCTACTCCATACAGAGTGTGAGAATTTGTGTCTGTCCATTCAATTCATGGAGCATTTGTGAAATTCATGATGTTGGATGATAAGGCTCATGACTCACATGATCCCACAAGGCTCATGACTCACATGATCCCACAAACTAACATTATTCCACAATAATGTACTGGCTTTTGCTACTGTGCCGATGCTATACTATCAATCAAATGCAATCAAACTTATCAGATGGGTAAATTTAACAACCTGCTGGAATTTTAACAACAAAGATGTGTTTAATGTCAAATTAAAAAAAAAAAAAAAAAAAATCAATCAATTAAAAAAATAATAATAATAAAAAAATAAAAAAATAAATAAATAGATCTAAATATCTCCAAAACTGTTTTAATTATATGGATTAAATGTTGATTAAAAATGATTTATTTAGGTATTCATGTATTTATTTATTTATTTATCTGTTTGTTTGTTTGTTTATTCATAATTTGAAATTGTTGTTCTTGTTCTTATTGTTTTTGTCTTTCAAATGCCATACACCATAAATGTTTAACTCAGAATTAAAGAATTTGATAAAAAATATAATAAATATTAATATTATGAATTCTCTGTAGTATTATGGTTTTTATCAGGATTAGCATTATTTAGTTTCAACCCAGTTAACATGCTAAGTGTGTAGAATCTGTTCAATGCCGTAACTGGAGTTCATTTTCACCCGTTTGATCTTGTCAGCGCATGGAATCTCCCAGAAAACAACTTTGATCTCATGGAAAGCCACTAATCACAAACTTTACGAGTAATCCAGCACTGTTTCGTTTGTAAAACGATCGTGCGATGCAGTTTGTTTCAACATCATCTGTTTCCCTTGTAACGTTTCAATATACGAGAGCCAAAGACTGAGACGTTTGAACGAGAGAGGCTTTGATAGTCGATCGCGCCACACATCAGCTGCTTCATTCACAACAGAACGTAAGTCAAACTCAACATCTCAGTCGGACCGGTTTCGGGTTCCGCTCGAGAAGGCCGGGCTTTCATGGCCCACTAAACTAGCATATGTGTGAGCGCTAATGATTTACAGGCCACTGCGTGTTAGCTTTATGGCTATCAGACAGAGCAGAAATTCCTGAGAAGCACATGCCAATCACAGCTTCACTCTCCTGTCCTCATTTGACCTGGAAGCGGGGGATGTGTGCACCAAGAATGCTTGCTGTTTTACTTTAGTTGTCTTAGTATTTTGTGAGTCCACAATTATGCTGCTAACTGTTTAAAAGTGACCTACATTATTTAATAAAAATATCATTTACCTCAGGACACAATTTCATTTGCAAGCGTTCTCTGCTAAGAATCTTCTTTTTGCTCTTCAAGTGAGTAACAGTCTATAAAAATATGACAAAATTACTTCTCAAATCGCATACACGTGAACGGTTAAAGGAAATTTGCACTTCCAGATGCGTTTATCCATCTAATAAAACCTAGTGTGGAATGTTGGACAATTCATGCATTTAACACTCGCAGCTTTGCTTACGTAGCATAGGAAGCACGTGGCTACCGAGAGCTGATGCTAGATGAGAAAAATTTTAATTATTGAAGTTATGATATTTATTTTTTAACATTTTATAAATTCCGTATTCTCCTGAAGCGGCTGTAGCAGCGTCATGATGCGTGCGTTTGACGTCACTGAAACAAGTAATAATACCAGTTAGAAAAAAATATTGTGTGTTCCATTTGAGACAGTACAAACCGTCGAACATTTATCCGCTAGAGTAGAGTCTAGTAGAGTCTAGAGTACTTATTGTATAGTGTAAGCATACATCGTGTACAAGGTTCTTTGAGATTTATCTAAAATGTTGGTAACTAGCCACCTTGTTAACGGTATGAATATATATAGGACAAAAAAAAAAAGATTTCTAAAGATTTATCCATTTCGCCTAAGGTGAAAATATTTCTCAAGTAATTCAAGTAGTTTATCATTTTAATTTTCGTCATGTTCACAATATCATTAAAAATAATGAAAATACAAATACAATTTATTTTTCAAATGTGTTTTGGATATTTTATAATAACAAAATCATTTATAAACAAACATACAGGTCAATGAAACACAATTGTATAGTTGGTTTAAATTAAAATTTATACTAAAAAAATACTGAAATTGTTAAATTTTTGGAAAATTGAAAATAAAATAATTCCCAAAATTATGCACTACAGTATCTTGATGTGAAGGACAATTTACCCGCTTTTAAAATGTCTTCACATATTTTAAGGGGTTTTTTTTTATTTTATTTTATTTTTTTTTTTTATCAATTTTTATCATTACTACAAGTCTTATTGGAATGTAAAAGAATGCAAAAAATCATAATATAAATATAAAATGTAATATACTGTATTATCTCAGAGCATTATAGCAGTCATTAGACTATCAATACTAAGCCGCACAAATAAGCTTAAAGCTCCTCATTTAAATATATTCCCAATTAAATAAGCAGCACATGTTTAATTTCATAGACATTACAAATGAAATGGCTGTAATTGGCTGCACCAGTAGAACGTAGACTGTTGATGATGATGATTTGGAGAAAGGGTGCTGTGACAGCTGTTAAGCTCGGCTTGAATGAAAATGTAGACGCCATCATCTCTCCCCCGGCTGCCTCCTCCTGCCTCCCAGTGTCACTCCAGCTCGGGCTGATGATGGCGAATACGAGCCAATTAGAGGCAGAGCTCTGCTCCTCAACAGGCCACATTCAGTAATTAATTCTGCCTCAGGCACCGTGGGTATAAACGAGAGGAGAAAGCGAGAAGAAGAAAAAAAAGTAAAAAAAACCTCCACTAACTCTCCATAATCTGACAGATATGTCCTCCACATTGAGATGTTTATGCAAACGGAACATTTCCTCCAGCTTCCTGGAGCGCTCAATCATGCGATTGCGTCAAATTACCATAGAAATGAATTTGGATTTCACTTTGCCGGTGTTTATGTAGCGGAATGATATTAGTTCCTTTGAAAAATGCAGATTTGTCGAAGCAAGTGCTTAATTATCAGTCGAGCTCGGCAGGAAATGGATCACATGGTGATCCCGTGTAATGCGATGCGGCCGTTCCTCCACAGCCTGGATCCTGCTGCAGAACGTTGTGGTTTTGGCAGCCGGGAATAAACATTTCTTGCTAATGAAATGTGTTAACAGAAATCCGTGACAAGTTCTTTGTGTTTTTTTTTAATCCAGGAACCCTTTACGACCTTCTTTCTCAGCACCAATGGCAACAAGTTCCATCACCCTAACCGTACTTTCTCTGGGGTCTTGCGGTCGTGGAGGCAAAGCCAGCGGGACACCTCAGATGTCAAGGTGAGGCAGGACACGCTAGGCTAATACACTTTAAAAAAGTGCTAATGGATACAGACATTTACTATTTTAGTACCTTGAGACTCTTTCTAGAATCAAACACTTCACCATGAAGCCCAGCATGTTTCCCAGCACAGTGACCACACCATGTCTTTCTTCACTTCCTGGTCCTAACGTCACCAACCCTCGTTCTCTCATTGCTTCCTTGCCTGATTCTGTTCATCTGTTTTACATTTAGATCTTAATGAATCTGTCTGTATTTATACTGTCTCTCTGATTCGTATGTATTACAATTACGGATTAGGTTTGTTTGCTTTCTCCTTCCTGTCCTCTGACCCCTACATCTATAACACATCATCTGCAGTTTCATGCTTGATCTCTGATTTCGCAAAGATGCATTTTGAAAAAAACTCGAAGTAAATAAACTCAGTAAACATTGTCCGATCAAATCAGAAATGACATGAAGGAAGAGCTGGTTTACAGTGAGTGCAGCTGTTTATAATTCTTTATAATACTTGCTAGTTATATTTTGGATTAAAAATCATCGGTCATTCTGTAGTGTGTGCATGTAATCATTGATGCCTATGATGAGACCTGATGCTAAAAGGTGTTTCGTAATAATAACCGATAAGCTACTGATAAGTAGTTATTTGACTCTAAACATGTCTTGGCTGATAGTCTGCATTTAACTCGAGTGTGAATGAACGTTGTGCAAATTCCTTTTCAACATGAACTATGTCTAAAAGTTCCCAGTTTGTATTTAAATGTCTCCTAAACGCACCTCCTTATCCGTAGCGACATGCCTTCCCCTGCATGCTCACTGTCTAAATTATTAACGCTCTCTGCAGCGCTCACTCTTAAACATGTTCCAATATGTAATTCACACCGTTTATAATAAGAGCCTCATTTCACTCCATGCCTAAGGCCTGTATTAGAAAAATCACTCTACAAACCTTGCTGAGCTGAAGCGAATCTTTTAACAGCAGGGAGAACCCAGCCCTGTTCCTCCTCCCAAGTCATCGCTCTGCACCACACAGAGGAACACACTCGTGCTGACCTAAAAGTGTCAGACTTTTCCAGCACACTCCGCATCACGGTCGCTTCACCCCGGGCAATTAATAAAGCATTAATGACAAAAGCTATTCAAAATGTAGTCTTTTTATGTAAAGTCTTGGTTTGTGGCCTCTTGAGACACAGGAACAGCAAGCTATGATGCACAGTACAGGCGAAACACACGCTCAGGCAGGATGCTGCCGGGACATCGGCCCTGTTAACAAATCCAGCTGCTATTTAGGCGTCCGAACAGATCTGATTTTACACAGCAGAACTGGACACAAATACAGATTGTTCCAAAGATGTTATTTTTAAAGCAGGAAAATAAAGAGAAAGATGTTTCCTATGTTTCAAATGGGTTCTAAATTACATTTACATGCGTAAAGAGCGACTTACATTTTTATTTTATTTTATTTTATTTTATTTTATTTTATTTTATTTTATTTTATTTTATTTTATTTTATAGCAATAGAGCTTTAAGGGCCTTGCTCAAGGGCCCAGCATTAGCAGCTTAGTGGACCTGGGATTTGAAGAGAGAGGGGGGGGGGGTGAATGGATGGATGGAGGGATGAATAGATGGATGGATGGAGGGATGAATAGATGGATGGATGGAGCGATGGATGGATGGATGGATGAATAGATGGATGGATGGACAGATGGATCAATGAATAGATGGATGGATGGATGGATGGATGAATAGATGGATGGATGGACGGATGGATGGATCAATGAATAGATAGATAGATAGATAGATAGATAGATAGATAGATAGATAGATAGATAGATAGATAGATAGATAGATAGATAGATAGATAGATAGATAGATAGATAGATACTGTAGCCATACAATGCGAAGCATAAGAGATATAAAATATAAAGTCTATACAGTATATACAAAATTTACACTGGACAAAACTACGCAAAATATACACAAGAATATATGTTTATTTACAATATTCAAAATGTACAGATATATAAACATATGCAGATTTTGTTTAAAGAAATAAACATCCCATTGTTTTTACTTAGTATAGAAGTAGAAAAGGAAATGTACTGTTGAAGGAGACTACACAGAACCTCTGGAGTTTTCTGGAGTTCCTCTAAAGGGACAAAACTCTGTTTTAAGAAGTCTCCAAAGGTTGCTAAGTGGGTCTGTGGGTATGTTTTAGCTTCCTATAAGAGTTTAGATTAGAGTTGTTGTTCTATCGGGGTGCCTTACTGATAGGGAAACACTCAAGGGTTCTACATAGAATCTTTAAGGGTAATAAAGAGAAAATCAAATGGATAACTGGTAATAAAGATGGGAATGGAATAGGGGTAAATGGGTGCTGTAATTTATTTATTTATTTATTTATTTAATTATTTATTTATTTATTTGCCAATAGATATTGTGCTGTTTAATCTTTTGGTGATTGTTAGAAAAATGCATGTTACTTCATATTTACACTCCCTAACCATCCCTAATGGTGCTAGAAACTCACTACTGAAGGACACTACACAGTGTCACACTACACAGAACCTTTAAGGGTTCCTCCAAATGAACAAACCAAACAATACTTTTGTATGCTACACTTATAGAACAAAGCTTCTTTGAGTACAATATTAGCTTTGTAATTGGATCCATTTCGAATAGGTACTAAAATTATACTAATTAGTTCCATTTGTACAAAGGAGACACTTCCACTGTAGGTTTATGGTAGAATCTTTAAGGGGACCCCAGAGTGACGTAAATGGGTAATTAGTAATAATGATGGGAATTGAATGGGGTAGGTGGGGTCTGCAATTTATTTATTTTTTTATTTTATTTTATTTTATTTATTTATTTATTTATTTATTTATTTATTTATTTATTTATTGATTGATTGATTGATTGATTGATTGATTGATTGATTGATTGATTGATTGATTGATTACCAGTGGATTTTGTACTGTTTTGATCCCTAATGGTTCTTGATTTATTTATTTTTATTTTTTTTAGCATATTTAAGTATGGTATTAGCTTCCTTTAAGGTTACATCTTGGATATGTACTAAAATTATTCTACTTATATTCATTTCTGTTAAGAAAACACCTCAGACATGGGGTTCTAAGTAGAATCTTTGGTTGTATCACCAGACAGATGTAAATGGGTAAATAATGGGGTTAAATCTGTTGTCTTTTGGAAAATGCCACCATCAATTGATATCTTACACTTTAGATTAAAATGGTTCCTTGGATTGTTGTGTTAAAGGAATCTTCAGATGGTCCGGTGTATTGTGTTGTCTGTTTACACTGTCATTTGTGTAGCATTGTTTGCACTTTTCATATTTTATCCCTTAGTTCTATGTTGTCTTATGTAGCTCTGTGTGTGTATTGTAGCACCAGGGTCCTAAAGGAACGTAGTTTCATAACTGCATCAGCTATATATGTTCACAAATGGCCATAAAAGTAACTAAAAAAATCTTTCCAAACATTCTCTGGGCAAGTTTTTAACATCCTTACCTGTTTTTTTCTTGCATGCTTTCTGAATCGGTTAAATACTACTTAAATTTATTTTCTGATAAGTACAAAATATAACTGACCCAACTTTCTCTCGTACTTCTAACAATTAAGTTCTATTCATATTCTATTTAAAAGAATTTATTAGTGGTTCCATCCGACATGTATCATACTTATCAGAAGCTTTATCTAAACATGTTTACTCCCTAAAGAGATTTTCCAAAGTGTCGCTTAATAGTTTTATGCTAAACTGTCCATACATTGGGATTTCCAATGTACAGTAGAAAGCTAGAACTATCAGTGCTCCGAGGAACCCTCGAAGAACGTTTGCATGTGGACATTCCCATGGTTTTTAGCGCTAAGGACACAGGCTTAACGTTGAAGTCTTAAAGATTCTTAAAGGTCTGATGAGAAAGCAGACAATGGAGGTATTTTTTTGATCAGAAATGCTTCCAAATTACACCCACAAATATCCAAAGAACCTTTGACGAGCTCTTTTTTTTTTTTCAAAGAATGTAGTCATCCAGCCTGATTAAAGGGAAGCATGTTTCTGAGTCCCTTGTCCTCTGGGTCTGTCCCCGACCCCCTCCATTTCCCTGTTTCTCCGGTAATGAGTACAAGCTGTCAGAGAAAGCTGGCTTAACAGGGGCGACCTCCCTAAAAGAGCAAATGACCCAGCACACATACATGCTCACCCTGTCTTTAAACCCTACACACTGTTTTCACCAAAGAGTGAGCAGCTAATGTTAGAGCACCCTTTCTATCCTTTCAATCCTCTAATAAACAGAGAAAGAGAAATGGAATAAACAGAAGGGAAATGAAGGAGCTAAGTAGTGGTTCCTCTTCAGTCCTAGCAATGTATTCCCAATAGTGTGATCCAAAAAAAATGACCTCATCATAAAAACAATAAATAAATAAATAAGTAAATCCAAAATCCAAAACTGCATCCATCTGCAGTTAACTTGGCAGGCAGAGATGAGACCGAGAGAGAAGAGAACGGGAAAGCATTTTCCTCTCAAACCTCCAGCAATTTTTCAATAATCTCTTAAAAAAAACAGGTCTGCCTGAAGGTGTGGAGTGTGTGACAGTTGCAGATGTGGGCGTGATTTGGACGCTAGCACCGTGGAGAGGTTACGGCAGAGTGTGATTGACTCGTCAGCCCATTATGAGGCTGTAGCGAGTTTAATGGCCGCCCGTCGGAGGAGGCCAGGGAACTCAGAAAGGCTCAGAGCTCGGCTCCGATCAGCCAGCTCTCACCGCAGAATGTCCAGCAGGGTGACAGATCGACTTCTCCATCCAACTTTGGCTGGGGTCCTATGGGTGAAGTTTAAGACTCTGAAACTGCCACAGCATTGCCTTTCTAAATCTGTGATTTGTGTCACTGTGAATGCACTGGGCTTTCTGAGCATATGGTGGCCATTAGCATTCAGTGGAGAACAATATTTAGGTAGTTTTGTGAATTTGGATTATAAAGCTATATCTATATGAACACACACACGCTCACACACACACACACACACACACACACACACACACACACACACACACACACACACACACACACACACACAGAGTTTTGTAAATTTGGATAATTAAAGTTGCATTAATATGAACACGCACGCACACACACACACACACACACACACACACACACACACACACACACACACACACACACACAGATTTTTGTGAATTCGGATGATAAAGCTACATCTGTATGAACACACACACACAAACAAACACACACACACACACACACACACACACACACACACACACACACACACACACAAACACACACACAAACACACACAAACACACATACACACATGTACACACACACCCAAACACACACACACACACAAACACACACAGATTTTTGTGAATTCGGATTATAAAGCTACATCTGTATGAACATACACACACACACACACACACACACACACACACACACACACACACACACACACACACACACACACACACACACACACACAAACACACACCTTTAGTGTAGATTTATGTGTAGTGTAGATTGACTTGTTTGGTGAAGATCTAAAATGCTCCTCAAACACAAGTTCTTCAGAGCAACATACAGAGGCTGAATTCCTCATGTTCACATGCTCCACATGCTCTCATAGGGGTTTCTGGGTAATTTGTGGAGGGGCATATCTGAGGTTGGGAATGTGACAGTCTCTGTGGATCCTGGTGGGTTAAATAAAGTTAAAGTTTTATTGGCTGAAGGTGTCTAGTGTGCTGAAAGTGTGCTGAGATTCAGAATTCTTCTCCAGCTTTATAATAACATCAACGTGTTCAAAAGCCAACAACAATATGACAGTAATAGTAGGTGATATTTTGATCCGTCTGTACACTACTGATAAAGAAGTAAAAAGAAACAAAATTATAAAAATATTAGATGATGTGTTCATTTGTGTTATCTGTGATTAAAAATCTGGTTAAAAAAAAAAAAAAAAAAAGCTGGTTAAAACAAATGGTTTAAATAATTTGTTAAATTTATACAAATTTCTAACTACTACCTACTTTTTGATTTTTTTTATTATATATTTTTTATGAATATTATCATATTATAATAAAAATAATTATTCTAATTCGTTCTAATTTTTTTTTTATTAATTGATTGATTGATTGCTGAAATAATTTATCTTCAAATTGAAAAGAAAAGAAAAGAAAAGAAACGAAAAGTTAAGAAAAGAGAAGAGAAGCATTGTTTACAGTTTCATCAGGTTAATAACCCTTTTTTTATGTTTATGTTCTGTAAAGCTGCTTTCAGACAATGTCGATTGTAAAAAGCGCTATACAAATAAACTTGTATTGAATTGAATTCATTCGATTTTAACTTTAGGATAATTTTGAAGAATCTGCTTCATTTCATTAAAAACTAAGCTATCAAGTATTTTAAGATTTATAAAGTATTTAACGTTTAGTATGTATGGTGAAGATGAATGATTGTAGCTCTGTTACAAACATAAAGAAAGAGACACCGGACACCAGATATAACTCGGCTGATTGTCAGTTAGACTTTTTTCCTTCTTTTATCTACCGAATTATTCTTATTCTTTGAAACGTCCGATTCTTTGAGCTAACACTTTGGTTTGCGTTTACTGCCTGGTTAAAATCACACATAGGATCAGTGTTGAAATTCTGCACCACTTTCTCTGCTTTACTCTGTCTACATCCTGCACCCATGTGGCTCCCGAGAAACCCAAACCACCTCCTGACCCCCAAACATAACACATCCAGGCCAGCACTTAGTCAGGAAATAACTGCAGCTTCCCCCTCGTCTCTTCTGCTTATTTTGCTACTCTTTCCCTTTTCCCCTAAGCGCTCGTTTTTACAACTCACTGCGAAATCTTCACCAGCTCATTTGGAGGCTCTTTCACCGGTCACTTGCGATCCTGTCGACATCTGTGCTTCCATTTTTTTGGAGTTATTCTATTACTGAGGTTGTATTTGAAGGTAGAAAGGCATCAAGTCATATTGAGGCCCCAAATAAATGATGCCTCTTGAGATGCTTGAGGTGCACCAGAGCAATCCAGAACATCCCTGAAATTCTTCTAACTTTTTTCTCTGCCTTGCCTCAATCAATTTGCTTCTAGGAGCTGATCCCGGAGTTTTACTACCTGCCCGAGATGTTTGTGAACAATAACGGCTACGGTTTGGGGGACAGAGATGACGGCACCCCGGTGTGTGATGTAGAGCTTCCTGCTTGGGCCAAGACGCCTGAGGACTTTGTGAGGATCAACAGAATGGTAAGAGATCCATCCAGACTTACACTACACAAATATTCAGCCAAGTGGAACAGAACGTCTCCTCTAATTATGACTGATTTTGAACACCTGATGAAACACAGACGATGTTTGCCTGAACAGACCTGTTGGCGTTGAGATATTAGAGTGATAGAAGCACGAAGGCTCATTTATCAGTCGTTTACTAAAAGATTGTGTAAACGTTTTTGTCAGCTACAGTGAACTAAAACTTCCACACAATTTTAGTAATCTTGATTTTCTTTGAAACGGAGCGTTGGTTTTGGGGTCTTCGCACCTTTAGGGTTGGGGTTTGATTTCCACTCCTTCCTGATTCTGTGAGGTTTGCTTCTTTCTCCCCCATGATTTCCGGGTTTCTTCCTGGTACTCCGGTTTCCTCCCACTGTCCAAAGTCATGCAATTAAATTAAATTACATTTTATTTTTATAGAACCGTTAATAATACACATTTTCTAATTAATATAATACAAAAGTTCAAGATTAATATTAGATTTATATTTAAAAGTGTTTGTATTTATGCCTAATGAACAAGTCTGAGGTGACTGAGGCGCCTGCGGTGAGGAAAAACTCCTTTTGTTGGAAGAGGAAGAAACCTTGAGAGGAACCAGACTCAAAAGTGAACCTCATCCTCATTTGGGTGACACTGAAGGGTGTGATTATAACCTGTTATAAACACCAGAGAGTGTTATTATGAATAATGTCCTTTCTACAGTCAGATACAGTCTGACAATTGTGTATTGATTAG
>NC_062528.1:19220564-19270564 GCF_022655615.1 Tachysurus fulvidraco | reverse complement strand
ATAAAGCATTCATAACACCATATACTGTAGAAAGAACTTTTAATAGTAAAAACATGCATTCAACTGACATATAGGACACTTTCTTCTTTCCCGATGACTTTTCTTTATCTTCTCCTTTATATTATTATTATTTAATAAAATTTTGCATTGGCTGTGTTATTAATATGTTGATCCTGACATCAGTAGACATTAGTACACAGTATTATTTTATCTAAAGGGTCTCTATAAAGCATTCGTAACGGCTTTTAATATTAAAAACATCTATGGTTTTTGTCGTCTTCTTTCTTTTCTTTTTATATTTTAAACTTTGATACGTTTTTTTATTCCGCAATGCCTATATGTTTACTCAGCTATGAGCATGATCGCCGAACCTTCGACACGTATCCTATGCTAATAAAGTAACGTGGTGACATACAGAGCTTAATTACAGACAATCCACATAATATAGCAGTTCTGTAAGCTTCAGTTTTTGTAGATTTCAACTTTGTCTCAAGCAAGAATATGAATGTGTTTGTTATGGGGTTGATTTCATTATAATGAACTAGAATAAACCGGTATTAATGCTGACTCCACCTTTAACCTTAACCTTTGTATCCTTTTGCATTCATTTGCAAGTGAAAGGTCATGTTGTTTTCTTCAGTGTGCTTCAGGTCAAAACGAAAAAAAAAAAAAAACAGGGATGATTTAATATGAGACGTTATTTTAAACAGAATCAACATCAATGGGTTAATATTCTTTACAAAAATGTTACTTTTTAAAAAAGTGCTAAATAAGTATTTAAATGTAAAGTATACCTTTCGATGTGGTTTGAAGACTGTCAGTGATCCAGCTGTCCGGATATTTGTGGTCAGATAATTTTATCACCCTGGTGTCCGAACTGAGAAGAGTCTTGATGTTGGATTCTCAAACCTGATTCATCGATTCAACTCAATTTATTTCTATAGCTTTTTTAACAACAGACATTTTCATTTTTAAACAGCTTTACAGAACACAAGAAAGAGAATAAAAGTTAATATATATCACTAATGGGGACACGGTGGCTTAGTGGTTAGCATGTTCGCCTCACACCTCCAGGGTTGGGGGTTCGATTCCCGCCTCTGCCTTGTGTGTGTGGAGTTTCCTCGGGAGTTTCCTCCGGGTACTCCGGTTTCCTCCCCCGGTCCAAAGACATGCATGGTAGGTTGATTGGCATTTCTGGAAAATTGTCCGTAGTGTGTGAGTGTGTGAGTGAATGAGAGTGTGTGTGTGCCCTGTGATGGGTTGGCACTCCGTCCAGGGTGTATCCTGCCTCGATGCCCGATGACGCCTGAGATACCCCGTGACCCGAGTAATTCGGATAAGCAGTATAAAATGAATGAATGAATGAATGAATGAGTGAATGTATCACTAATGATCAAGCCTGAGGTGATGGTAGTGAGTAAAAACTCCCTGATATGAAATGAGCAAGAAACCTTGAGAGGAACCAGACTCAGAAGTGAACCTCATCCTCATTCGGGTGATAATGGACAGGAAATGATGTAAATGTAAATAATGTCCTTTCTACAACAGTTTGTAGTCGAGTGGAATTGTGCAGCCAAGAGCTCCTGAGCTTATTGTCATTTCTGAGATCATTACAGACTTAACACTAATTCCTCCCTGCTTAAGTCTCAAATGTTCACCGATGGAGACCCGAGAACAAAGAAGCACATCAGTGGTGATGTTCAGAATGTAGTTACATCCTTAATTACTAACTTACTGTATACAAACTTGCCACAAACAGATACAGTATGAAATCTATGGAATTGTTGTTAGGGTGATGTTTGCAGTAAGCAGATGTTTATTTATTGTTTATGAAAGGAGTCGCTAATGTCAGAGCTTTGTAACGTTAACGCTAAAACCGCAACTTTATGTTTTTTGGTAAAACTTTACACTAACAATGCATGAATAAAACTGCACTAAAACTAGCATTAATATTTATTTACATATGTACTAATGATGGGTTAAGTCATGAACTAGTCATGAACTAGTAAAGAAGTGTTAATACCTTAATACCAACCTCACGTTTAATCCTTGCGTGTTAGTTAAATAGAAATAAGCACATAATAAATAAATAAAATCAAACTTATCTATCTAAGACTAAAACACCGGAAAATAATCTTATAGAACTCTAACTTTAATAGATGAATAAATGTTATTGTATTCAATTTCCTCTTGTGAGGAAAGGAGCAGAGCCCTGGGTCCTAGTGCCCACCAGAAACATGTACTAGTTCCACAGTGGGATTGGTTCGAGAATTGGATAGAGAATGACTGAAAACGGGTCGAAACAATATGACCAGTGTTTATTAGTTTATTAGTAAGTCGACATCCGATGAAGAGAACCAATGTAAAATATCCAGTAATCCAGTGTATGCTAATGATATAATGATATTCACATGTTTAATTCATATCCTTTTCTACAGAGCTTGTTTGATTTAGGTTATAATCAAAACTAGTTTTTAGCTTTTATTGTCTTGGAGATTGTCTTATGCTTTTGGTTCCCGTGATTTAAAGAGATTTTGGACCTGAGACCAATCTGTGTCTGGTCTTTTGGATATTATCGACATACACAATTATTCGAATTTTACAGAATTTCACGTGTCTAATAATAAACTTCTTTCACACCAAACTTAAATTTCTTCTCGACCCGATTCATACACTTTTAATTCCTGTTTTTTCTTACACTGCCTGTTTATTAATACATTTCTGTGACTAACAGTACTTAAGGTGCTCTTTTTCTTTACATGAATTCATAAGACTCATGACGTAGTGGAGGTATAGCTGTTCGCTAGTTCGTGATTCCTTCGTGCTTTGAGGAATCATTAGCTTATATACACTTTAAGTACGTATTTATTCAGGTGTTAGTGTAGGATATTTGTGTAAAGTGTTACCATGGTTTTTCACACCCTTTGAATGGGGAGGGATTTTTGGTTTCTCTGAAACAAGACAAGGGGGACACGGTGGCTTAGTGGTTAGCACGTTCGCCTCACACCTCCAGGGTTGGGGGGTCGATTCCCGCCTCCGCCTTGTGTGTGTGGAGTTTGCATGTTCTCCCCGTGCCTCGGGGGTTTCCTCTGGGTACTCCGGTTTCCTCCCCCGGGCCAAAGACATGCATGGTAGGTTGATTGCCATCTCTGGAAAATTGTCCGTAGTGTGTGAGTGAATGGGTTGGCACTGTGAAGGGTATTCTGCCTTGATGACTGATGGTGACTGAGATAGGCACAGTGACCCGAGGTAGTTCGGATAAGTGGTAGAAAATGAATGAATGAATGAATGAATGAATGAATGAATGAATGAATGAAACAAGACAAGCTGCAATTTTGTCTTATTAAATTTTCAAATAGTTTAATGTAAACGTTGATTGCATTAAATACCATCTTACGTGACTTAAATGTATGTAGGGCTTTTTTTTCTGTGTTTTTTTTTTTTTTAGAAAAATTGCATTGACTTCTACATTGTGTGTGTGTGTGTGTGTGTGTGTGTGTGTGTGTGTGTGTGTGTGTGTGTGTAAGAGAGAGAGAGTATATGGTGTGTGTGTGTGTGTGTGTGTTTTGCCATGAGCAGTGTTTTTGTGATTAAATGGGTGAGCATACATGTCACTGTTGTGTTTGCATCTCTCCTCTTTAATTGGCTGCTTCTCTTTCACAGGCTCTGGAAAGCGAGTTTGTTTCGTGTCAGCTGCACCAGTGGATTGACCTTATTTTCGGCTACAAGCAGCGCGGCCCCGAAGCTGTGCGCGCCCTCAATGTCTTTCACCACCTGACCTACGAGGGCTTCGTCAACCTCGACAGCCTCGCCTCTGACCCGCTGTTGCGTGAGGTACATGAACACCATGACATCACTGCTGCACTGACACGCAGTTCTTCAAACTTGTTCTGCTTTGTAGTCATCAATGTGTATTGGTAAGCGTAGTCATGGCAACCGGGTTCAGGCTATTATACAGTATATAAGAGCATGCTTAATAGAATGTCATATTAATATATATAATTAATGAACAGTCCAGATTAGAGAGGAAAAAACATGTTTGCATCTATGTGGTATGTAGTAGCTCAGTGGTGAGGTCTGTAGGCGTTCTAACCCCAGGTCCAGCAAACTGCCACTTTTTGGCCCTTGAGAAGGTCCTTTATCCTCTATTGCTCAGTTGTATAGAAAAGTATATTGCTCTGAATGACGGCATCTGCCAAATGCTATAAATGTATTAACGATAAAATCCTGAATGCATTAACAAACATCATAGCACACCAGTGTTCGATTCTGATTGGTCAGAAGATGTTGTTCTATAATAATGCTTGCCCTAATACATTGTTGTTACTATAGTAACAATTCAAACAGCACTATCGGACAATAATAGGAGTCTCCAGTGTCAGCACTTTGTAAAAGTCAGTACATATTCTTTGAATTTATATGACATCATTATATGTTAAAATAAACATAAAAAAGTAACCTGGTGGAAAAAGATTAAGGCGTTTTGGTTGCATGATGTTTAAAAATCAAACCTTCACTTCAGTTAGTCACAATTTATCTATCGTTTGTTATTTTCCAAAAATGAATCACTCACCATGTCACCACGAAGTAGGCGTTCCTAGTACTGGTTGCCATGGTAATAACGTTAAACAGCGTGGGGTATCTAGGATTTCTTGATGCCAAAATGGAACACGCCGGAGGGAGATTTGGTGTTTGTGTATAAAATCCGGCAGTGTTTATCTGCATCATATCAAACGAGATAAAGGAGAAACAGAGTGCAAATTTTTTACCACAGATCTTTTGACCTCTACTGTCTTCACTTCCATCAGGGTTCCATCGGGTTTTATTTGCATAAAATTAAACTATTTTTAACTTGTGGACACGCCCACATCTAGTCACCAATGATCGTTGTCGCTGATGATGATGGAGGTCTGTGGCACGCATTGAATACGAATGATCTCAGGTGGCTTTGTTGCATTGAGTGGCTGTATGTGAAGTGAATGTAGCATTACTGAACTAACTTAATTTCTGATCCTATTTATTTTGTTTTCTTTGTGTGTATATATTAGCTGGGTTGTTACTGTCATCTCGTGAACATTTCATGTCAATAGCACCTTCGGAAATTTATTAACAGAGAAAAATGGCGATACGTTCAATACTTTTTTACCCGCTTTGTTTAACATCCACAAAGCAAGTTAGCTCCTGTTCTTAATAACGTTATAGCAGACCTGAACATAAGCCTTACTACATACTGTACACTGAAGAAATAGAGTTTGTTATTGAGACTTCGCAAAAATCCTCTATCCTGATCTTCATTTCATTTCATTTTTTATTTTATATCATTTCAATTCGGTGATTTAATATGTACTATCCTGGTAGATTGCAGCAGATTCATCAAGATTTATAAAGAATTTCTCAGTACATTTTTCCATTCATCCTTCCTTCAATCCTTCCAGTGCTACATGCTGAAAAACAGCCCTACACCATGATGTTCCCATCTCCAAACCTCACTGTTGGGACAGTATGGTGTTTTTAGGTTGATGTGCAGTTCCAGTTGACCTCCAAACATGGGGTGTATTATGGCATCCAAAGAGTTCAATTTTGGTCTCATCTGAATAGATTATACTCTCCCAGTATTTCACAGGCTTGTCTAAATGTTCTGCAGCAAACTATATACGAGCATCAGCATTCTTTTTCTTCAGCAATAGAGACTTGTGTGGTGAGCGTGAATACAGGCCAAGGCAGTAAAGTGCATTACTTATTGTTTTCTTTGAAACAATTGTACCTGCTAATTCCAGGTCTTTGGCTCTTAGGCATCACTTCTGATAATTCTTTTCAATTCTCTGTCAGAAATCTTACAAGGAGCATCTGGTCATGGCCGGTTTATGGTGAAATGATGTTCTTTTCCAGATGATGGCCCTAACAGTGCTAACTGGAATATTCAGAAGTTTAGAAATCCTTCTATAACAATGCCATCAGTATGTTTTTTTTTAACAATAAGGTTGTGAAGGTCTTGATAGAGTTCTTTGCTTTTCCCCATCATGAGATGTGTCATGTGCGACACCTTTGGTACTGAGACACCTTTTTTATAGGCCATCAGTTGGGACTGAAGCATCTGATATTAATTTCTACTGACAAGGTGCAGAATTGCTTTCTAATTACTGATAGGTTTCAGATGGTGTTTTGGCTTTCTATGTCTTTTTGCTCCTCTCTTTCTTCATGTGTTTAACACCTTTTGTATGCGTCATTCCATTTTATTACACATAACTTCATTTCTGAACTTATTTGTTTTTGATATATACTATATATAATTTACTGAAATGGTGACGTGTTCAATTAATTCACACCACTACCCTAGAGTAGTCGTAATCTCTTCCTTTCTTGCTTCTTTCTTCACTGTGTTTCATGATCATAATCTCCTTAATCATTTCAAATTGAATATTCTTCTCTCCAATGTCCAAAACGTATGGATCAGCACGATCAATATCCGCAACCCTCTCCGTGAAGTTTGTGTACAGCTTAATTGTGTTAGCGGATGTGATTCAGAGACAGCAGCAGCTGGTAGGCAGAGTGTTTTCCCCTCCGCCACCCGCCGCTCTCTCTCTCTCTCTCTCTCTCTCTCTCTCTCTCTCTCTCTCTCTCTCTCTCGCTCTTGCTCCCTACGATACCCACCATCTGCTGTCTGCAAAACAAGTCATTTATATACTGTCACTTCCAGGACTGCCTTTATTTGTCAAGTGACCACTATGCAAATCACTCACCAACCAGGGGAAATAATTATCAAACAATATGGAGGAAGCTCTGCTTTTTATCATTCCCTGCTATTTTACACACAGTGACAATTATCTTTGTTTCAAGTTGGCTTCCTCGGATTTGAGAGACCTCCACCATCCTGGGTGGAGTGATAAAGAAAGTGAAGGTGATCATCCTTTAAAGACAAGTAACTCACTATTATTTATGCTTGTTATTAGTGAGTTTGTCACAGGGTCAGAAAAGAGGTTCACATTATTATTATTCACATTATTCAGATCATTTGAATTACTGGGATTCTAATATCTATTTTTTTGATTACGTGAACACACACACACACACACACACACACACACACACACACACACACACACACACACACACACACACACACACACACACACACACACATACACATTATATATACACATACATACACATTATGTATACATACATCATAAAAAAAATACATATTAAAATTAATTACACACACATACACACACATATGTTTAGAAATGTTTAGGCTTTTTTTTTTTTTTTTTTTTTTTTAATGTGGGTTTCAAAAGTATTGGCACCCCACAATATCTTTTCTTCCTATTTCTAAGCACTGCCATGAGTATCCAACAGGATGCAATAGTCTTCTAATATATGCTGTAGAATTCTGTCTATATGAAATCACAGACACTGAGATATTAATAAATAAGTGAATTTTCCTGTAGAATTCTATCTCATCTGAAATTCAGGCATGCTTTGGGCAATTTGCATTGACACTGATCCTGTCCTCAGTGTGATGGCCCTCTCAGACACACACAAGTATGAAGCTAGATGTTGCTATCTCTCAGAGTCAGGCTGTGCTTTAGCTCCAGGTTATTGATTCGCTCTCTTCTGACAGGTGCGGCCACGGCCTCAACATTAAGCATCGTAATAATGGCATTAAAATGTCAGGATGTCAAATGGACGGCGATCCCTCAGGCTGCTCTCGCCTCAAAATGGTGCAATATCAAAGATTCGTCAGTGACCGGCTGCAGAAACACAGACTATAACATGAATTCACACATCATAGCAATATTAAAATGACAAGCAGTGTATGTTTCGCATGACTAAAAATCACTCATGGACAAAATATTCACCAGTGGATATCACCTAAAAATATTCTGGTACATGACATGGTGAGAGATAACTCGTGTTAGTTAAACACACATATTACGCTATGCATTGGAGAGCAACGGAAGCCTAGCCAGAAGACTAGCAACATCTTGAGCTAATGCTAATGTACTGGCTTACGAGTACGACTCGTTTCTTTGTCTTTCTCAGATTTAGCCCTCTGTTGGCCTACATTTCAAAGGAATTAAAATCGACATGAGCTTCTCATTTACTTCTTTTGTGAAATTCCTAACTAATTACTCTCTCTCGGTATTCTCCAAAGTATTCATTAGCCCGAGGCTCCCTGGAGTCCACATTAAAAAAAAAAAAATAAATGAAAAGAAAAGAAATATGGTCTGACTTCTGAAGAAATTATATTTAGATTAACGGTTAGGCTTAAAGGAAACAGTTTTCATACTTTCCTTTTATTCTGAGATTATTTTTAGTTTCTACATTTTATAAAAAACGTCTTCTGAAATTGGATTTATGGTTCTTCTTCTTCTTCTTCTTCTTCTTCTTCTTCTTCTTCTTCTTCTTCTTCTTCTTCAAAAAGATTTTCCCATATTGTTTAAATCTACACATCGTGTTCATGCAATAAAATCTAATCTATTAGAATATAACCGAATTAACCCGAGTGAAATAGATCACATTGACTGCTGCATCTTTAGTATCGTTTAAGAATATTCACAATCAATATTCCAATATTAATGTACAGCTTATAATATTAATTGCAATTATTTATTTTGCAAAATGTAGTTATATTTATCTATAATCTGTACATGATGTATTTTGTACAGACTACAAAAATCAACAAATTTTTCCACAAATCCTTTTTTTCTTTCTTTCTTTCTTTTTTTATTTTATTTTATTATTTTTTATTATAAATGAGCAGAGCAAAAAGAAAAAAAACACATTCTTCCAGACTTTTAACAAGAAGTGGATAAAAATAAATTAACTAGGACAAAAAATGTATTGCAAATAAATGGGATTGAGTTAAGATGATACTTGAGTAAGTTTAAACCTGGTCATACTTTTTAGTTTAAGTTTAAAAGTAAAAAAAAAAAGATTCTAATTAAAAAAGCAATGTTAACTATTAAATGTTTAGGTATTTAATGACAACTTTTCTTTACAATTTGTTACACCTCATCAAGTTTTTTTTATTATTAATATTTTTCTTGAATTGTAAACATCAGCTGAGATTTATATGCAGCTTATTCTCAAAGATGATTGGTTGTCATATCCATACGAATGGGAATGGATTGAACGAATATGAAATGAATTAATAATTATATTAAACGCACAGAAATGCTGAGACTAGTAGACAGGCCAAGAGAAAGGAAAAAGGGAGGAACAGGAAATCGCAGGTAGTATATAAAAAACAAACTTAAATAGTAGGATTTTTTTTTCTACAAATAAGTCTTTTTTTTTGATTTGCATATATAATACGATTTTAATTTGCAGAGATATAACAATTGCGCCATCGTTTTGCTTTTATTTTCTGTAATTATCGTGCTGTAGTGATGATTATATCACTGTATAGTCCCTGGATGCTTGTAAAAAAAAGCATTTAGTACGGGGCTGTGTTTTATTTCACACTGTTTTCGGTGAAATTCGCCTTTAGTGTTTAATGTGTTTAATGTCTTAGCAGGTTATTATGCATAAATAGCTGCGTATGAGATCGTCGTGTATCATCAAGAAACAAAGCTTGTTTTTCATAAAGATTTATTTCTGGCTGATCATTTTATTCTAAATGCCAGTTCTAAATTTGTGGATTTGACCCTGGCCAAACACTGAGAAACAACTGAATGAATGAATGAATGAATGAATGAATGAATGAATGAATGAATGAATGAATGAATACACTTATTCAGGTCTAAAAACTCACTCCAAACTCCCAAAGGTTAGTACGAATATGAACATGCAGATTATTGTGGATGCTCGGGACTGCACTGAAATATACCCATCCATGCACTTTTCTGTAAAATGAAGGCATGGACATCTGACATCATACGCTGCTGTTCATAAGTTCGAGATCACTTGGAAAAGTCCTTGTTTTTCTGGTTAGAATCATTTTGTGTCGTTCTATAAAGATAGTAGTTCACAGCATGACAACATACTGTAAGTTCTTACCATGAAAAGAAAGATACTTGTAAACACTCCCACAACTCCTGATGCTCAAGATACTAAACTAACCTAAAGTTGGCCGTTCTCCTTGCTGCCTTAGTCAGTACAGCAGATTTCAGCTGTGCTAGCACGATTGTTTTCTTTTAGTAGTCAGTAATGTCCAAGTGATCCCAAACTTTTTAACAAATGCTGTATATCGTTCTTCCCTGTATATTGTAGCATTACAATTTTCCTTCACTGAAACTAATGCCCCTTTTCCACCAAAAAGAACCGGGTGCTTGTTCAGAGCTAGTGCTGGTTCAAAGTCCACTGGTGAACCTTCTAAGAACCAGTTTGCCTTTCCACCGGCTAGAGAGCCATCACAGAGCCGAGTCTGATGTCACTGTATACGTCTCATGTTTCCCAGGGCAGCAACGTTAGCGCAGCAGCGGCAAACACAAACACAACAACAACAATGGCGGATGTTGCTTTACTGCTAATGCTCATGGCTTTGTGAACCTACACTGGCATCCAAACGCGGCGAATCCAACGTGTACGTGCAGCTCCGTGTAATCTGTATAAACGGAGGTTGTAATTGAGAAAGTACATAACATTATTTTATCATTAACACAGAAAAAGTTAGCCTTAGCATGTAGCTACCTACTATCATGTGTGCTGATAAGTGATTATATCGCGGTAAAGTAAAAGTGTATTAAAAATTAGTAAACTTTAGGTACATTATCAAATGCGCTAACAGTAGCTCCGCCCACAGCCCCTGACACAAGCGGTTCTTAAGTCTAGACCAGCAACGTTTTGGTGCTACTTAAGAACCACTTTTCCTGGTTCAGAGCCGGTGCTTTGGCTGTCAAAAAAGAAAGAACTGGTTCTAAATTAGGCTCCGAACCAGCACTCAAACTGCCTCGGTGGTAAAGGGGCATAAGAGGCTCAAACCCTGTTCCAGAATGACAATGACCCTGTGCACAAAGCACCGAGCTCCATGAAGACATGGTTTATGAAGGTTAGAGTGGAAGTTCTGGAGTGTCCTGCACTGAGCCCCGTCTTTGACTCGACCCCACAGAACATCTTTGGGATGAAATGGAACACCTCCTCGCTTCTACAACATCCATGTCTGATTTCACTAATGATCCTGAAGCTGAATGAACACAAATTCCCACCTGCTCCCACATTTAGTGCAAAGCCTTTACAGAAGAATGGAGTTTATTATAACAGACGGAACAAATCTGAAATTGGATGTTTGAAAATATAAAACGTACTGTATGGTCAGGTGTACACATACTTTTAGGCATATAGTGTTGACTCGAGATCCACCACGACCATAATCAGCATAAATCTCTCACTCACTCACTCACTCACTCACTCACTCACTCACTCACTCACTCACTCACTCATTTTCTACCGCTTTATACGAACTACCTCGGGTCACGGGGAGCCTGTGCCTATCTCAGGAGTCATCGGGCATCAAGGCAGGATACACCCTGGACGGAGTGCCAACCCATCACAGGGTACACACACACTCTCATTCACTCACGCACTACGGACAATTTTTTCCAGAGATGCCAATCAACCTACCATGCATGTCTTTGGACCGGGGGAGGAAACCGGAGTACCCGGAGGAAAGGTGTGAAGTGAGGTGTGAGGCGAACGCGCTACCCACTAAGCCACGGTGCCCCCCCCTCCCCCCCCAAACATATACCATAAAAGCACGAAGTGAATATGCTTAGTTTATAAGCATGGCAATATGTACAGTATATGCGTACACACACACACACACACACACACACAAACGCACGCACACACACACACACACACACACACACACACACACACACACACACACACACACACACACACACACACACACACACACACACACACACACACAGATGCTATATAAACATTTTCCAGAGTTCCTGTGAATGATTAAGTGCAAGATCCATGAGCAAGCATCTCTGTCTGGCAGGTTTTCATGTCAACATTTAGGTCAAGATGTTTAGAGATTCCATGCCAACTTTACATAAGACACGATGGTAGAAGTGTGGCCAGTAAACCTAACGCCCTTTTTGTGGTTGTTGTCATAAACTGTGTCTTAAATCGCATACTATGTCCTTATACATAGAGGTACTTACTTGACTGATTCTTCATTCCCCAGGAGAAAAGAAAGGCAGGGATCAAAAAGCCAGAGTGGGCAATTAAGAGGCACCAGTCCACCTATTATATTATGTTTTGAGGTGGGAAGAAACCAGAGAACCTGAAGAAAATCCACAAGAGCATGAGAGAACATGTGAAACTCCACACAGAGAAACCCAAGCTCAGGATTGAACGCTAACCGCTGGACCGTCGTATCACCTCCTGCCACATGTTGTATACTTAGAAAGTAAATATATGATGATGGTGAAGACCGAGAAGATTAGAACATTTGGTTTATATGCAACTTGAGAGGTCTTTGTTTAAATTCCAACACTAACCATTTTACAGGAGAATTGGTTTCATAATAGGTGTTTATACTCATAAATGGTTTCGAATATGATTAGAAAACATGTGTGATTTGAGACACAGGTAAAGTCTGCTACTAATGCTAAGTTATGCGGGATACATGTGGAAACCATCATATATGCATACGTATACTTAAAAAAAAAAGCTCTGGGGTATGCATTCATACAGTATGCATGAAGCAAGAGGTCTTTCAAATGCTAACAAACAGCAGCTTAACATGGATTAATGTAATTAACTGCGAGTGAAGGGTTCCAGATTCCCATCGGTGATAGAGTCCGTTTTAATCCCTGTAAAGGTGCGATGATCAGAGTATTGGCATGTCGGATGGTCCGAAGGGATGTGTCCTACAGATAACCTCCAGCACCACTTTAGTTTTAGTTCTCACCCTCCAGAGGTGATGCTGTACATTCAGACAGCCTGGAGAAAGAAGAGTTTCTCATCGTGTTAAATTGCAAGATTGAACCCAGAAAACATCTGCTTCTTTTCAGGATAATTGGCATATTTGGCACAATTTCCCTTGACATTGATCTCATTGTTGCTACAGTTATTCACACGTGGATGTTTTATCATTGGCTCCCATGCTGTCTCCTAAGCAAAAAAAAAATGTGTAGATGTTTTCCATTGCTCTCAATTTCTGGGCCACGATTGCTAGCAATTTTGAATGTGACTCTTTGCAGAAATTCCTGTCTCTGTTTTTCTCTCTATCCTCATGACTGTGCTGTCTGGCAGGAACACAGTGATGCGTTCCACATGGCTGTCTGTTTCTCAGATCTTTGGATCAGATTACTTTATTTGAGCAGACGTCATGACCCCTGTTCCTGAGCCTAACCTAAAATAGCTATAATGCGAGTCGGTTGTTACTTGATGGACTGCGGTGTAAAGCAGCGCTGACTGACGTTTAATGGTTGCCAAATGTGTTAGAAGCGGCTCTGGCAAAGATTGCAAAAGAGTCCAGTAGTGCAGAGGTCAGACCTGTGATGAGGCATGATGAAGAATCATATGGCCGTGTTGGAATGACATGACCAAGTTTGGGCAGTTTTCCATACTTATTTTCTACAGGTAGCCTCATCGGTTTTTTATTATTTGTACCGTTGAAAATTTATCTAAAAAACCATACAAGTGGCTTATAAAATAATAAAATGCAGATGACAGTCAGATAATAACCCATAGAACATGCTCGTTTTGGCTGTCTGATCCGAACTGATCCAATATCCCACCCCCATTGGTATATGGTTTTAATAATGCAAATAAAACAAGCATAGAAAATTGCTATTCAAATGGGGTTTGTTTTTCATAAACCGAGTACAAATTCATTGGTAATTGTTTGATGCAGCAAATTTTTCCGTGAGGAGATTTAACATTTATTTAACATTTTTGGATGCTGACGCCGTTAGTTTTTAACATGGGAAAAAGTTTTGTCCTAATAACTTCAAGACTGAGAGATCAAAAATAGATTCTGCCGATGCAATGGCTGTGTTGCAGACGTTCCACAAAATGAAATGCAAAAGTAACTGTGATTCGTCTCACTCGTAGCATTACATTCATCGTTTGTCTGTTTGCGATGTCGTTCCATTGTCATGTCTCTGTTTACAGGAAAACGTGAGTTAACTTGACAATTGCGAAGAAACTAAGAACTTAAATGAAAACTGAAATTGAAATTTTGAAGTAAAAAAATTGCAAAAAACAACAATAATAATAATTTAAAAAGTGATTTTTAATTCATTGTAAAAATTGCACAACAGTTATTAATGAATGAATGAATGAATGAATGAATGAATAAATAAATAAATAAATAAACAAACAAACAAATTAATTTTTTTTAAATGGGGGACACGGTGGCTTAGTGTTTAGCACGTTTGCCTCATACCTCCAGGGTTGGGGGTTCGATTCCCGCCTCCGCCTTGTGTGTATGGAGTTTGCATGTTCTCCCCGTGCCTCGGGGGTTTCCTCCAGGTACTACGGTTTCCTCCCCCGGTCCAAAGACATGCATGGTAGGTTGATTGGCATCTCTGGAAAATTGTCCGTAGTGTGTGAGTGTGTGTGAGTGAATGAGAGTGTGTGTGTGCCCTGCGATGGGTTGGCACTCCTTTCAGGGTGTATCCTGCCTCGATGCCCGATGACGCCTGAGATAAGCACAGGCTCCCTGTGACCCGAGAAGTTCGGATAAGCGGTAGAAAATGAATGAATGAATGAATGAATGAATGAATGAATGAATGAATGAAATTGCAGTATGCAAATATCCATTGCAGTAAGCAGTGGGTCATAATTTTAAAAAATGGCATAAAAACAGAATGTGTTTGTTTATTTGTTTGTTTGTTTGTTTGTTTGTTTGTTTGTTTGTTTTTCATTTCTGGAAGATAAAACTTGGACCCTATAGTAAAATTGCTTTGCAAGAATTCCAACTTCTTATTTGATTCTTATTTGATAAGATAAGAAAGTCATTTTTAACTCATTGTAAAAATTGCACAACAACTTTATAATTGAACATTTTAATTAAAATTTAATTAAAATTATTTTACATTATGGTTAGGATTAAAATCAATTAGTCTCAATTTTTTAACCAAAACGAAACCAGAAATAAATCTCATGAGGGAAATTGAGACACAAACATGCTAGCACTGCTAGACCTGCACTTTTTAGCATAATAACGCCATATTTAGCAAGACTAACATTTAGCTTCTAGACTATTCTACTATATCTACTCTTTCATTGATTTCACTGATTAATAGGATTGCTTAAGGTATTTCTGCAGTTCATGTATGCTCGATAGGGTACAGAAATGCAGGTCGGCATTTTTTTTTCTTTCATTTTTACTCACCTGCCACATTTGACTTATTTTCTTTGTCTGGAACTCTGACAGATGCATGACACTATACATCGGTTATTGATAGCGTGTGCTACGGGAGCGTGTGGCCATGTCAGTGTACGCATGTGCCACCATGTTTGCTAGTGTTGACAGACACCTACAAGACCCCCGGTTGATGGAAGAGTCCCATCCATCAGCTCTCGCCACGTGAAGCCTCCCTCTCAGTCTAGTTGAACAGCTCACACTCTGTGTGCCATGTCAACATAAACCCGTACTTGTTGGCTACGTCTCATCGTCCTCTGCATCACCACTGATTCATTTGTCACATCGCGCTTCGACTTTTTCTCTGCTACAATGGATAGAGCTAGTATTAAATCCGCCATGCTAGAGCGGTAAACTAGATCAATTTTTTTTCCGTAGCATGTGATTCATTAAGTCTCATTAATAACGATCATATGATCATTTATTTATTTAGTAAACAATTCGATTTAATTCAATATTTTACTTTCAGTTGTATAATATACATTTCCACATTTCATGTCTTCTTGTCAAAAAAGAATTATAAGCTTGTCAGAAAAATCCCACTCCGCAGTAACACTTTTAGACAACTATCCCTCCCTCCTGTGGAGCTGCTACATTCATTTCTGGCTGCAAAAATTGTCTGGTGACCATATGAAATAAAAATGACGCTAACATTTTCTCTCAAGCTATATTTATAATATGCTATAAAATTTTAACCATCTATATGAAAGTGACGTGACATAGGGCTAAGTACAGTGACCCATGCTCAGAATTTGTTCTCTGCATTTGACCCATCCAAAGTGCACACACACAGCAGTGAACACACACCCGGAGCAGTGGGCAGCCATTTATACTGCGGCGCCCGGGGAGCAGTTGGGGGGTTCGGTGCCTTGCTCAAGGGCACCTCAGTCGTGGCCGGCCCGAGACTCGACCCCACAACCTTAGGATTACGATGACTTGCCCACCGACACTATGTCATTATAATTATAAACATAGGAAAATGTCATAAAGCATCATTACATGCCATTATAGCTAGGTTCTTCTGCATAGGTCCTGTTGTTGTTGTTGTTGTTGTTGTTGTTGTTGTTGTTGTTGTTGTTGTTTCAAATTAAGAACAGATTAATTACAAAAAACACAACAAGGACACACACACACACACACACACACTTACACATGGCACCTACTGTACTTAACCTTGGAGTGACAGGAAGCTACTTAAACAGAGGACAAAGCAAGACAAAAACACTCATTTGTAACTTTTATTTGTTTGTTTGTTTGTTTGTTTGTTTGTTTGTTTGTTTGTTTAATGATTCATTAATTCATTTTTGTATTTGTTTGTTTGCTTTTAACATAATTTCCGTATTTCTTCTCCGTATTATATAAAAATACATTTTGGAATTCGATTTGAGTAATAAAACATAATAAAAATTCTAATTGCTTACTAATATTTCAGAAGTGTTAACCAATTACTTACAAATAAGCATGTGGCATTATAATGAGTAGTTAAAAAGTTATCAAGGAATTGTTTAGAGCGCATTATCAGAGCTTTTTGAAGTACTGTTAGAGTTTTATTTACAAGGAGACGTTAGTGACTTTTAAAGACTTTTAAAATAAGTTGTACAATCAGATGATACCATAGAAATTGTACATACAGTCAAATGATTTAGCAATTTTACCACTAGGTTATTTTTGTGTATCATCAGAACAAGAACAAACAGTACTTTTCTCCTTTGTACTGTTTGAAAGGACCAAAACATCATAAACAATGGATTTTAAAAAAGATTTAAACTAAATGTCAGCAGTAATACTGTACATAACTGCTCTGCAATATAAATTCTCTCTTTCAACCTTAACGTCAAACAGATATATTCGAGTTGGCATTCCAGGCTGTTATAAATTCCTGATACTTCCTTTTTGACTAGTGGTATGTATTTTTCAGCTGCTATGAGCTCATGTGGTGAGAGATCGGGTGACTACGGGGCCAGTTTATTATGCAAAGATCATCATACGTTATGTCGTAGTTATGTTGATAAAATGGACAAAAATTGAAGGGTTTGTATGTAACGTCTACAGCGTGATAAAAGTCTCGCACTTTTGGGAAACTTTACTTTCTGTCAATGAGACTTGTCACTGTGTTAGTCTCTAAAGTCTGTACACTATATGGCCATGTCATATAGTTTGTGGATACCTGACATTTAAAGCATTTAGCACACTTACATTTCTCTTATTTATACAGCTGTACAGTTGAAGGTTGACCCTTTTAGACCTGTATTATGGTCCAATGATAGCGGGGGGGCAAATACTCTAAAAACTTTTAATACTCTAAAAAACAATGCTCAGCTTAAAACAAACAAACAAACAAACAAACAAACAAACAAACAAACAAACAAATAAATAAATAAATAAATAAATAAATAAATAAATAAATAAATATTGTTTTTATGTCCATTGCAGTAAGCATTGGGTCATAATTAAAAAGAAAATGCCATAAAACAGAATGTTTGTTTGTTTGTTTGTTTGTTTGTTTGTTTGTTTGTTTGTTTGTTTGTTTGTTTGTTTGTTTGTTTGTTTGTTTGTTTGTTTGTCATTTATGGAACATAAAACTTGGACCCTATAGTAAAATTGTTATGCATGATCTCCAACTTCTTATTTGATTCCCAATCAAAGAAGAAAATGATATTTAACAGTTAACCGAGGAAAACATGTGATCACTTAGATTAGCACATTGGCAGTGGTAGGATTTGAGCTCATGACCTTCTTATCAGTAGACAAAGCATTCGTAAGGGTGGAAGAGGAGGTCTGGAGTTCCAGTTCATCCCACAGATGCTCAGTGAGGTTGAGTCAAAGTCAGGACACTTGAGTTCTTCCACTACAAACTTCTCATAGAAGCCTTTACTATTGCCACATATACATTACAGCAGAATTTTTTTCCCCTGGTTCTCTGGTTTGGGTCAGAGCACTGGGTCAGTTAAGATACAGGGCCCCTGGAGCAGAGAGGGTTAAGAGCCTTGTTTAATTGCCCAACAGTGGCAGCTTGACAGTGCTGTGCTTGAACCCCAACCTTCCGATCAACAAACCACAGCCTTAACCACTTGAGCCTTCACTGCCCTTAAAAACCATGTCTTTGTGGAGCTCTGTGCTTTGTTCACAGTGGCATTGTCATGTTAGAACAGGTTCAGCCTCTTACTTCCAGTAAAGATAAATTGTGATGTGAAAGCCTGGTGGTTAACGTGTTGGGCTACCAATTAGAAGGTTTTGAGTTTGAATCCAAAACCTGTGTGACATCCACAAAGCTGCCACTGCTGTGGTCCCTGAGCAAAACCCTCAATTTTTCAGTTGTGTAAAATGAGATAAAATGCAATTTGCTTTGAAAAAGGGTGTCTAGAAAACTCCCAAAATCACATAAACACATATTTCTATAGTATGTACTGGGACTTCAAAAAGTCTCCATACATGAAGACAAATGGAACACTTTTTAGCTAAATGTCCTCCAAAAATGTTCATACTTTATATTAGAGTTTAAATAAGGTCTTAAGGTCATGATGAACTTTAACAGGAAACGTGGCGAGCACACGCACATCAGACCTGACACCGAGAGACGACTCTTTGACTCTAGGTTAGGTTAATGTAAGGCTAGTCTCTGTATGGAGACCTTTAGGACATCTTGTTTTTATGCTGTAATAGAAATGCTGTAATCCTAGCATCTCATCTTTTATAGAATTAAAACAGTAGCACAAAGTTGTCTTAGGAGATTTCCTTTCAAACCAGTTCCTGATGAAACATCTTGTGACAGGAAAGAGATTTTTCAGCTAATGAATCTATCAAACCTAGTCATCTGTCCTGACTTTTACAAAGTGCTGTGAATCACAACTCCTTCCATAAATGTTAAATAAACGTCTCTTAACAAACATTTCATAAACTATGATATTGGTTTTCTCTTTTTTTAAACATCGGGGCATTCTGTCTGAGGTCTCAGGTTACGTGGAACGTCTGCCATACAAGTCCTTGCCTATGAGCTGTTACTATAGCAACAGTAACATATGGGAACGAGTGCATTAATACAAACTCTCATGTTATAGCTAGAACTGGCGTCCGAGTTGCGCCGTTATACGAAAACAATGCACACTATTTGACCTTTCGATCGTATTTGAGAATTTTGAGCACAGTGGTTTAAATAATAATAATAATAATAATAATAATAATAATAATAATAATAATAATAATAATAATAATTACAACAACAACAATATTAATGTTATTTCCATTCAATCCTTTCGTATACCTATTATATCATGCTACTATTATCAAGTGTATATTAATTTTCTCTGCCTCACTATTCTTACCGTGATGATACTTATCAATTTATTTTTACTAAAGTAATGAGCCACGAACAGACACTGCAGTTTATTAATGGTAAGCTTTGGTACCTACGTGTAGTCCATGAACAGAGCACCAGCTTAAGTGCAATATTGTCTTGTTTTGTTTTTATGATACAGATGTGACTGATACAGATTTCATTTGTTCTCGATGCGCTCACAGGCGTCAGATTCAGCTCAGCCAATCGGATTTAAGATCCCAAACTGTCTGTTTATAAACCAGATTATATTGTCTTTTTTATCTCATCTTATTGCGTCATAATGCACATCTTATCATACATTATAGTACCTCTTTTTTTCTCATTATAGTACATCTTATCAGCCCTTATTTGTGTTTATTAGTGTACAGTGTGTTTGTATGTGTGTGTCTGTGTGTGTATCTGTTTGTAGTTTGTTTGTTTGTGCTCCATCTTTTGTCTCTGGCCCAATAACATCAGAGCGCAGGCCGTGGTGCAGTGCGGGCGGTGTGTGTCAGGCCAGGTTAGCGTCTGTTGGGTCTGCCTCTGGAAACGGGCACAGCTAACTGAAGCGTGTTAATAGGAAAAGGCTTGTCTCTTCTATACTAACACTTGGATGACTCTGCAGACTTGGGGGTGGTGGTGGTGGTGGTGGTGGAGGTGGTGGGGTGGGGGATTAAGGAAGGGGAGGGTGGAGGGTGCACACACATATACACACACACATACACACGCACACACACACACACACACACACACACACACACACACACACACACACACACACACACACACACACACACACACACACACACACACACAAAGGCTGAGTTAGGGATTTGCTTGTATTGTCAACTTATTTGATGCCTATTGATAGTGACACTCCTCTCCCCCTTATTCTCTCTGAATTTCTCCCCTATTCCTCTCTCTACATCTCTCCATCTTTTGTCCTTTTCTCTCTTTTCTTCACTGCAGGCTATGGAGGCACAGATCCAGAGTATTGGACAGACTCCATCTCAGTTGCTCATCGAGCCCCATCCTCCTCGCAGCTCCGCCATGCACCTGGTGAGAGCACCATGTGTGTGTGTGTGTGTGTGTGTGTGTGTGCGTGTGTGTGTGTGTGTGTGTGTGTGTGTGTGTGTGTGTGTGTGTGTGTGTGTGTGTGTGTGTGTTTGCATTCTCAGATCTTTCCTAGTGTCTGTGTATATGTACACGGTTTCTTCGTAGCTCCACCCGCACCGCCATAGCTTTTATTCTAGACGAGGGCAGTCACGTCTGACCTTCACAGCTCACACTGCCGCTGTTTTTCACGCCCGTATGCCCACAGCTTTAATGAGCACATCTTCATCCTGAGTAATGTGCACCACATTCACACAGTGTGTCACGATGCTAATCTACTCACAGGAGACCGCAGAGCTGTGGTACAGATGCATCGCTGGGAAAACTTAACTCGGCTAGTCATTGGCTGATACAGGAGTAAGCTACACATACATTCATGCACATGCGCACACAGGCACGATCTTGACATACTTTTCAAAGCACACGGCTTCCTCAGAAGAACAGGGCTCATGTCATAGAGCGTCTGGTGTGAACAGAGCGCTCTCTACTGGTCAGATAGAGCTTCACTTGCTTAGGATTAGGTTTTAACTGACGTCTAATGAACAGACATCAAAAATAAGCAACAGGTCTGTTTGTGTCACTAAACAAAAATACCCTCCAAGTCTCCAAATACTTACATACATGTTCATGGACATGATAAACCTACATTATCACAAACATATATTAACATCCTCCTCCTCCTCCTCCTCCTCCTCCTCATCATCATCATCAACATCATGGAGGATTGTGATTCTTCACAGTTCTGTGGTTCTGAGTTTCGGATATTTCTCTGAAATCAAACACAAGGTTTATTGTGTGTAAAAAAAAGTAATAGTGAGAAGGAACATGAAGCATATAACAGGATGATTAAAGCTACTGTTGCCATCTGACGAAGAAATGATCTGTTTATATACAATGACTGGTAGATTGATGGACAGACAGACAGACAGACAGACAGACAGACAGAGAGATAGACAGATAGATAGATAGATAGATAGATAGATAGATAGATAGATAGATAGATAGATAGATAGATAGATAGATAGATAGATAGATAGATAGATAGATAGATAGATAGATAGATAGATAGATAGAACCTGTTTCTTGCATCCACTGCATCATTAAAAAATCAATTTAAACCGTTTTCTCAGTTTTCCAGCTTACTTTTTATTAATAGATCAGTTTTCCACTTCAGCCATGCGTAAGAATCTGAACAATAAAAAAGAGTTGAGTAGAAATCTCTCAGCTCTTGCTCACATCTTGAAAAATGCATAGATAGTAATATTTTCTTGCATAATATTGTCGTTTTTCATCACCGATTCACTTTGACTTGAAAATGTTATCTGGTGCTGAACAGAAGAGACTGGAATCCCGTTTGAGACTCTGATTGTCTTCCCCGTGTCATCTCAGGCAGTTTGTTCTCACCTCAGTATTTCTGTAAAACTGCCCTGTGACAATTGGATGTCTTATACAAATAAATGTGAAGTGAACCCGAACGATCGCGGACGAAAGCGCCGTAGGTACAAGCAGCTCCGCACCCACTAACACAGCTCCATTATTAAACCGTCCTGCTGAAACATCTTGAAGCAGTATTGAGAATCGTTTCTCTTCTGAACTCTGACCTGCACTTTGTGCAAAGTACACTCTCTTACACACCAACATACACACACACTTCTCCCAAACCCCAGTGAGACCCCTTAACTGAACCTTCACTCAGCTTTAGCAGATGGAAGCTGACCACTGAGGATTATGGGAAAGTGGTTAGTGTGCATGCAATTGTACTTCATTTTGCAGCTTATATTCGGTCCAATATTTCATTTCATACCACCGCACTATTGAATACATAAATTTGATTGGTCTGAAGGTGTTGATCTAGTTTCTATAACAACAGCTCTGACAACGGTACCAGCTGCAAATCACAGATGTACAGTATATTAAGGTTGCGTTTTACAATGAAACATTATTGTTTCTGTAGTAACTCGAGCCACAGACTGCGGTAACTAGTTTCTACATACAGTAAATGTGTGTAATTGATAAAATATTAAAGCTTTTTTAGAGGAGGTTTATTTAGCATTTACGTAAACGTCACAACCGTCAGCTATGAAATTTTCAGTAATGAGAAATTCGTCGACAGAGGACTTTGTGTTTCCCTGTGCAACTTTTCCTTCGTCCATTCTACCCTCTCTTTTCTTTTACTACTACCCTCATACTAATTTCCTCTCTCCATCCCTCTGTTCTCACTTTTCCCTCTTCCTGTCCCATGCTCCCTTTCCCCTCTCCTTCATGCTCTCTCTTCATCAGTGTTTCCTTCCGCAGAGTCCGCTCATGTTTAAGGAGCAGATGCAGCAAGATGTCATCATGGTATTGAAGTTCCCCTCCAACTCTCCGGTCACCCACGTGGCTGCCAACACGCTGCCACACCTGGCAATGCCAGCCGTCGTCACGGTGACCTGCAGCCGTCTGTTTGCTGTCAACCGCTGGCACAACACTGTCGGTGAGTGAATGGACTGGTTTGAGCTTTTCAGGTCTCACTGCTTAAGGTAGACTTTGGTTAGGTGATACTGTAGCTTTCAGTTTTGTTCTTGACGTTCATTATCATTTGTGACCCGATGCAGCTCCAATCACTGTTATAGACACTATGGTCCCTACTGTGGCAAGAAGATCTCTCTATCAAGTGTTATTCTGTGAATGTATACATACCAGCATTTTAGTTGGATTGGAAACATAGGTTTGGGAGACAAAGACCATGGACATACATGGCTGATGTGGCTCTGGAAACCTACAAACCTTAAAATGTAGAACTCTGGAAGCATCAAGGTTCTTGAGGTCATAGAACTCTGGGAGCATATGGCCTTTGTGTCATGAGGTTTTGGGAAAATAGGGCCTCAGAATATAGAACTCTAAGAATGTAAATGTTCTGGGAGCATCAGGATCCAGGAATATACTGTATAGGATCTTTAGAACATACAGTAGGACCTTGGTAATATAGGGGACATAGTGCCTTGAGTATTATGCTAGAACTTTATCTCTAGGGTCCTTTGTTCTCAGGAACCTGCATACATAGTTTTAGGAACAAGGACTCTGGGAACATATGACATGGGATAAACATTATTAACATGGGATTTTGCAAAACTACTGTGCTAAAAATCTTGGGAACTTGGGGAGCTGGGAATATATAACATCTTGAGAACATACTTGGGGGAAAAGAGATCTAGAACATTGTGAGTATAGGTTTCTGGGAACACTGATGGCTGGATATACAGTACAGACCAAAAGTTTGGACACACCTTCCAAAAGTTTGGACACACCACCTTTTCAACAGGACAATGACCCCAAACACACCTCCAGGCTGTTTAAGGGCTATTTGACGATGAAGGAGAGCGATGGGGTGCTGCACCAGATGACCTGGCCTCCACAGTCACCGGACCTGAACCCGATCGAGATGGTTTGGGGTGAGCTGGACCGCAGAGTGAAGGCAAAAGGGCCAACAAGTGCTAAGCATCTCTGGGAACTCCTTCAAGACTGTTGGAAGACCATTTCAGGTGACGACCTCTTGAAGCTCATCAAGAGAATGCCAAGAGTGTGCAAAGCAGTAATCAAAGCAAAAGGTGGCGACTTTGAAGAACCTAGAATATGACATATTTTCAGTCGTTTCACACTTTTTTGTTATGTACGTATATAATTCCACACGTGTTAATTCATAGTTTTGATGCCTTCAGTGAGAATCTACAATTTTCATAGTCATGAAAATAAAGAAAACTCTTTGAGTGGTAAGGTGTGTCCAAACTTTTGGTCTGTACTGTATACAGTAGAGGAGCATAATTTCCAGCATGAAAACAGAATACTCAAAACCAAGGAGGCCCAAAGTACAAAGCTTCATGGTAACAAAAGACACCGGGAACATGTGGTTTTGGGAAAAATTGGTCCTGGAATATAGAACCCTGGGATTATACTGACACAGCATGGCACAAAGGATATATAACTCTGAGAAGGTTGGACCTGGAAAACATACAACCCTGGGAATAAATATTTCTGGGAATACTGGACTTTGTTACATTTAACTCTGGGAATATGGGAGCCTCAGCACCTGAGACACTGGGAAAGTTGAGTTTTTAGAACAAAGGACTCTGGAACATTTACCTCTGGAATTAACACACAATGTCACTGTGCCACCTCCACCACATTCCCCACTTAGCCATGTGTGCCCAGTATTACCCACCTACACCCTTGACAGGAACTTGTCTCACCTGCAAGTCAGGGGTCACATACCTTGCAAAATTGGCCAATCGGGGCCTCCCATTTCTTCCCACACCTCCTGGGCTGTCAGCCCTGTGATGTCAGAAGTAGAGGCAGTAGCTTGGGGCTGCTAATGGCCACAGCTGCAAAGTATAACCACCAGAACAAGGCCACCAAACCTTCTGTGTCTATTTCTACTAGTGCAAAATGGCCGCCTCTGGCCTCAGGCCTGCCTCAGGGGCTGAACAGTCTCTGGCCTGCCTCCTGCTTAACAGTGAGAAATCAATACCCGTTGTCTAAACCAGCGAGGTGGGGTTGAAAAGCCTTCCCCCTCAGTGGGGACATAGGGGTCAGAGAGCAGCGTGGGATCAGAGTGTGTGTATGGGGTGTGACTATAGTGACTCCTAGTGTATGTGTTCTGCTTTTAAAATGGGATCAGAAAGATTCTTATGTTTGTGTTATTTATATATATTATTCTATATAGCAGCATTTTCAAGATTCAGCATTATCAGCAGTGTCAGCAATATATAGTATAGTGTGTGTGTGTGTGTGTGTGTGTGTGTGTGTGTGTGTGTGTGTGTGTGTGTGTGTGTGTGTGTGTGTGTGTGTGTGTGTGTGTGTGTGTGTGTGTTTCACAGGTCTACGAGGTGCTCCAGGATACTCATTAGAGCAGGCGCATCACCTTCCTATTGAAATGGACTCTGTGATCGGTGAGTAGAAATAGAATAACATTAAAAAAAATCTTTTGTTAATTGATTAAAAAAATAGATTTATTTTATATCGATTAAAAATATCGGATAAGCGGTAGAAAATGAGAGAGAGTGAGAGAGTGAGTGATTAAAAATAAAATCCGATAATACTTTAATACATTGTTAGTATCTGTAATATGTAATTTTAGGCATCACTAGAAGTAATAGCACCCTTTAAAAAAATCATCCTCTATTTTATTCTATTTTATTCTGTTTGTATTAACTATGAAGCATCTTGCAAACATGCAAGAATTCTGTTATCCATCGCTGTAGCTAATACCGTAGTTCCTTTTCCGTTCAGTCGGTAATGCTGTTTTATATATATAAAAAATAAAAATAAAGACGAAATAAAAAAAGGAAGAATGAAAACGTTGCTGGAAATCCAAAAGAACATTTTTATTTAGTTATTCATTCATTCATTCATTCATTTATACACAAATTTATTCTTTTTTTCATTCACTTTTCTACATGCACACATGCACGATTAGTCATCCATCACTCATCTCACTCATTTTCTACCGCTTATCCGACCTACCTCGGGTCACGGGGAGCCTGTGCCTATCTCAGGCGTCATCGGGCATCGAGGCAGGATACACCCTGGACGGAGTGCCAACCCATCACAGGGCACACACACTCTCATTCACTCACACACTCACACACTACGGACAATTTTCCAGAGATGCCAATCAACCTACCATGCATGTCTTTGGACCGGGGGAGGAAACCGAAGTACCCGGAGGAAACCCCGAGGCACGGGGAGAACATGCAAACTCCACACACACAAGGTGGAGGCGGGAATCGAACCCCCAACCCTGGAGGTGTGAGGCGATCGTGCTAACCACTAAGCCACCGTGCCCCCCGTCATCCATCATAATGGGGAAAAAAGGTTTAAACTGAGGATTAACCAAATGCTAACTATGTAGGTAGAAATAGATTTAAACCAAGGTTTAACTTAATCTATATTAGGTTTAAAAAATGTATCAAAATGCCAGAAAACTTCTGTCAGCTTAACCGTCATCCTCTCGGCTCTGTAGCGAGATTAAATCCTGAAAATTTGACTTTAAATAAAATCATCACTTGTAAATGTACATATCAGAAAGCAGAAAATGTCCTTTTTCACCACAGCGACTGAACCCTGACGTAAATGTTTCGTAGCTCAGGATATGACGCTATGAATCAAACTGCTGTTTTGTCTTTGCCGCTGTGTCCTAGCCAACAACACAGGAACGAACAAGAGACAGATCACGGATTTGGTGGACCAGAGCATCCAGATCAACTCGCAGTGTTTTGTGGTAACAGCAGACAATCGCTACGTTCTGGTGTGCGGCTTCTGGGACAAGAGTTTCCGTGTCCACTCCTCAGAAACTGGTAGATACACAGATACACACATTACTGTGTACATTACTGTGTATTTTTTCTGATCTTCTAATTCATTTTTGTCTCCTTTTCCACCACATCATCTGTTTCCTTCTCTCATCTCGTCTTTAACGCTCTGAATCTAATCTAGAATAGAACGGGCATAGAAGCCTTAATTATCGCCACATAAACATTACAGCACAGTGGAATTCTTTACTTCACATACCCCAACCCACAGAGTGCAGGGGCAGCTATGATACAGTGCCCCTGGAGCAGGGAGGGTTGAGGGCCTTGCTCAAGGGCCCAGCAGTGGCAGCTTGGCTGTGCTGGGCCTTGAACCCCAATCCTCCGATCAACAACCCAGAGCCTTAACCAGTTGAGCTACCACTGCCACAATGCCACAATGCCACAAAGCCACAAAGCCACAAAGCCACAAATCCATATCCAAAATTTTTGTATTTTTTAGAAATATTTGCAGTTCTTCACTGATGTCAGCTATAAACATGAACAAAATGTCTCCTTGAAGCTAAATGCTTATAGTAGCGCTATATTTACAGACATCTGAGACCGGAGTCTTACATTTTTGAGCTAAATTATTCTCATTCCTGCTCATCAACTTTCTATCATTCAGTTATGATGGCCACCTTGCTGACTACATTCATCACCAGGCAAATAAACATTCACTATCTTGAATACAGCTAGCTAACTTTAGCAAGAGGTTGCTGGATTCTTTGCTAGCTTGTCCTTCTGTCCACAGGGGGCAGTGATGGTGCAAGTGCTTTAGGCTCTGGGTTGTTGATCAGAGGATCAGGGTTTAAACCCCGACATTGTCCAGCTGGAACCGTTGACCCTGTATCAATGGCTGACCCTGTGCTCTGACTCCAACTTCCAAAGTTAGGATATTTGAAGAAAGAATTTTACTGTTCTGTAATGTTTATGTGACAAAATAAAGGAGGAAAAAGGTGCTAAGAACCGTCTGTAAATCTTAACAGAATACCATTCTATCTTGTGTTTGTGTACATTCCTTGGGCAATGGGGGAAATGTAACTCTACTTTTTCATAAAAATGTTACATGTCATAGTGTCTAGTTATTTGCGTGTGTGTGTGTGTGTGTGTGTGTTCAGGTAAACTGACACAGATCGTGTTTGGCCACTGGGATGTCGTGACATGTTTGGCACGTTCAGAGTCGTACATCGGCGGGGATTGTTACGTTGTTTCAGGATCCAGAGACGCCACTCTGCTGCTGTGGTACTGGAGCGGAAGACACCACATTATAGGAGACAATCCAAATAACAGTGAGTGTAACACACACACACACACACACACACACACACACACACACACACACACACACACACATACAACTATACACACTCTAACACTACTACACACAATCAAGCGGTGATCATAACACAATTAAGTGTTAATTAACAGTCCCGTGTACATTGTACATACTATCTATGTATAGCTAATGGAAAATGTAATTGTGTAAAAGTAATGGCACCCTTCAGGAAATTTTACAAAAACGCTTATACACCATGAGGCATTTCTGGCTCAATAGTTAAGACTCTGGGCTACTGACTATGAGGTTGTATGTTTAAGCCCCAGCAGTAACAAGCTGCACTTTTAGGGCCCTTTGTTCAAGGCTCTTTGTGCTAACGTGGCTGACCCTTTGCTCTGAACTCTGCTTGTTAACCAGCTTGGATATGTGAAGTAAATATAAATGTCTATGTGACAATATCAACTGTATCAAAATTTTTTCTTGAATTATAGAATTTTTCCAATTAGCAAACATTGCTAGCTGGTTGCAAGAATGTTTTGTGTCAGTAGGGGCAATTTTTTATTTTTTTTTTTATTTTAAGTTTAGTTATTTACCAAAGTAAGAAACATCATGATCTACTTTTTTTAAAGAATGTTTTGTTTCAGCAGGACTTGTTATTCCAGTATCTTTTCCAGTAGTTAACCTTGATAGCTAGTGATTAGAATGTTGTTGTTTTTTTAATTATTTCAGTAGATTATCCAATTAGCAAATCTCTATCTCTCACCCATGTTTAATCAATGTAGAAACCTTCTTAACATATTTATTTATTTATTTATTTATTTATTAAGTCACCATGAAGTTTAATGATATGTGACTTGTGTAAATAAAGTGTTGAAAAAGTCAAAAGTCTCTCTCTCTCTCTCTCTCTCTCTCTCTCTCTCTCTCTCTCTCTCTCTCTCTCTCTCTCGCTTCCCCACTCTCTGTCCCTCCTTTCTCTCTCTCTCTCTCTCTCTCTCTCTCTCTCTCTCTCTCTCTCTCTCTCTTCCTCGCTCTCTGTCCCTCCTGTCCCCCCCTCCCTCTCTCTCTCTCTCTCTCTCTCTCTCTCTCTCTCTCTCTCTCTCTCTCTCTCTTTCCCTCTCGCACTCTCTCTCTCTCACTCCCCCCTCCCCCTCTCTCTCTCACACTCTCTCACTCTCTCTCACTCTCTCTCTCTCTTTTTTACTCTCATTTTTCTTTTTTTTGTTTGTTTGCTTGCTTGTTTTTACGTAAGAATATTTCCTGTAAATGGGGGTTACCTTTTTTTTTTAGTATATTTTCCCCAGAAGCAACTTTTACTAGCATGAGATAATGAAGTCTTGTATAAACTGGACTAATTTTTATTTATTTTTATTTTTTTTTACAAATTGTAAACTGTAAAAGAACTTTTACAGCAGTTACTTCACGTAGCATCCGGCATGAATTATTTTCCTTATTATTTAACACAAAACACCAGATCGACTCCTCTATTTGTTAATTATTGGAAGAAACACAATTTCAGTAATGACAAAAAAAGCCACAGGACAGAACGCAGCTAATTACAGCCGTCGCAGCGAGTAGCCGAGTTTTCAGCGGGTGGCTCTGCGTCTTCAACTAGTTTAGACAAAAAAGAAGTGAAAAAAAACCCCCAAAACGTTTTGTCTTCATTTCATTTGACCAACAACGAATCCTCCTGAGACTCGTACGCTTTGTGAGATGTGTTGTGTTGTTAAAGTGTGTTGTTGTGCAGATGATCTGCTGCTCACGAGTGTCAACTTCTCTGCTTTAGGTGTGAGCTTTCTTTAATTAACTGTGCCGAGCCTCACACTGTTAATTAAGTCTTTCAGCTCGAATGCCTCCAATTAGCGAGACGCAGCTCTGCCCTCCTGAGGAGAGGAAACACGGCTCCTGCGATACGATGTTCACACACCAGGGCTTATTTGGGGCGATTTAAAAGTGCACTCGTTATTCTGGCTGGTGGGGTGTTACTGTATCTTATTACACTGAGTGATAGTGAACACGCCTGTGTGTCTCACATGCTGATATTTTATACTGTCACTGTCTGGGAAAGTTGAGGATGTTAATTGTGGACATTAATAATATTAGACATTTTATTTAAACTCAGCACGGGATTTATTTTCACAGTGTTGATCTGTTTCAGAAGTAGTAGTTAAACTAGTTATTCGATTTTTTTTAATTGTTAGTAATTTTTCCAATTAACCAACTTTGCTAGCTTGTGATTGTTTTCTTTCTTTCTTTCTTTCTTTCTTTCTTTCTTTCTTTCTTTCTTTCTTTCTTTCTTTCTTTCTTTCTTTCTTTCTTTCTTTCTTTCTTTTACAATTATTTCTCTTTCCTTTTTTGACTGATTATGTTTTTTACTGGCTAGTGATTGTTTTTCTTTCTTTTTTTCTTTTTTTACATTGATTGTTTTTATTTTTTACATCCATTCTTTTTCTTTCTTTTTTACATTGATTATGTTTTTTTACATTGTTTTTCTTTCCTTTTTTGACTGATTATGTTTTTTACTAGCTAGTGATTGTTTTTCTTTCTTTCTTTTTTTCTTTTTTTTACATCAATTATTTTTCTTTCTTTTTTACATTGATTATGTTTTTCTTTGCTAGCCAGTCATTATGTTTTAAGTGTTCTGTTTTCTCTCATCTTCTTCTTCTCTCTCACCCATACAATTCTCTCACTATTTTCTTCTTTCTTCTTTATATTTTCACACTTATCTTCTTCTGATTTATCTCTTTCTTTCTACCTCACCCTATGACTTTTTCTTTCTATATTTTTTCTTCTCTTCTGTCTTTCACTCTTTGCCTTTTCTACCTCTCTTTTCTCCTTCACACTTCCTCTTTCCTTCTCTTCCTCCTTCTATCTTTATACTGTTTTTTTCTGCTCTTTTTCATCTTTCCATCCTCAATTTTCCATCCTCTTCATATACTATTTTTTAATAAATGACTTGACTAAGCTACTTGAATCTTAAATTTCCGAATGTTTCCCCTGGCATTTAAAAACAAAATGCTCACCTCTTTTTTTATAATCCATTGATTTAATTTATTTCAGCTTGTTGATGCTTCGTCATTATTCAAAAATAGTAAAACTCACTGAATAACGACTAAAAATCCTTGTAGACACGGGGTGCACAAACTTTTACCTTGTAGTGTAGATTAGATTCTTTTAGAGAATTTTTTTTCTTCATTAATAACCTGCTCCTATAGACGAGTATAACTCAACAGAACAGATCTCTCTCTCTCTCTCTCTCTCTCTCTCTCTCTCTCTCTCTCTCTCTCTCTCTCTCTCTCTCTCTCTCTCTCTCTCTCTCTCTGATGATGAGTAGACTTTCAACCTCACACACTAAAATAGATGATTTTGTGTCTTTATTTTCTGACAGAAATGCTAATCTGTGTGTAGCAGCGTTGTGTGAGTCTTTCTTTCCCAGCATGCTTTAATTCCACGCGTCTCTCCTCAGAGGTCACGACAGCCAGAAAGGCTATGAATATTCAGCAGCGTGTCTTCATCCAGACCCCTGACACGAGGTGAAGAAATTGATTTGGTACTCGAAGCACAGAACGCGGTGTCCTAAACACGCGGTGATTAAAATCACATCCGCTTTGACCGAGCCCCTGCGCTGTGGCCCCTGCCAGCCCTGGCTCCGATTTCTGCCTCCTAATTGTGTTGGTGTGCTCTCTGGGACCTGTGGGGCATCAGGGGGCTCACACACACACTGATTGAATCTTTTGTGAGGAAGCGAGCTGATCTCGAGCTGCGGATCTCCCAAGAGGACTGAGCACACTGTCACTCTCTCTCTCACACACACACATACACATACACACACGGAGTGGATCCGATGCCAATCGATCATCTGGCACAGCATCCATTTGGTTGTCCATTAAAAGTAAAGCGTGTATTCACACTAACGACCCCTGTGTTAATTAAAGCAGTGTTACATCTGTAACCGTTTCAATATCTGCTCCAAAGATCTGCCCCTCTCGCTCGTACCTCGTTCGATCGCCGGCGAGCGGCTTCATTTCTCTTCATTACGCTAATTCAGCTGATCCCTACACCAGCGCTTTATTTCTTGAACAAGCTGTAGAGAATTGTACATAATATAATTAATAAATAAATATCATAAACACCCCTTACAGTCCTATAGGTTAATTTTTTATTTTTTTTTAGTTCATTTAATTTTTTTTAATGTGCAACACTTCAGCTTTACCACGATGTAAAGTAATGAACAGTGTACAGCTTGTATAACAGTGTAAATTTGCTGTCTCCTCAAAATAACTCAACATACAGCCTTTAATGTCTGAACCGCTGGACACAAAAGTGAGTACACCCCTAAGTGAAAATATCCAAATTGGGCGCAAAGTGTCAATATTTTGTGTGGCCACCATTATTTTCCAGCACTGCCTTAACCCTCTTGTGCATGGAGTTAACCAGAGCATCACATGTTGCCACTAGAGTCCTCATCCTGTCCTCCATGATGACATCACAGAGCTGGTGGAGGTTAGAGACCTTGCACTCCTCCACCTTCTGTTTGAGGATTCCCCACAGATGCTCAAAAGGGTTTAGGTCTGGAGACATGCTTGGCCAGTACATCACCTTTACCCTCAGCTTCTTTAGCAGTGGTCGTGTTGGAGGTGTGTTTGGGGTTGTTATCATGTTGGAATACTGTCCTGTGGGCAAGTCTCCAAAGGTAGGGGATCATGTTCTGCTTCAGTACAGTATGTCACAGTACATGTTGGCATTCACGGTTCCCTCAATGAACTGTAGCTTCCCAGAGCCGGCAGCACTCATGCAGCCCCAGACCATGACACTTCCACCAATATGCTTGACTGTAGGCAAGACACACTTGTCTTTGTACTCCTCATCTGGTTCCCGCCACAAACGCTTGACACCATCTGAACCATATAAGTGTATCTTGGTCTCATCAGACCACAGGATATGGTTCCAGTAATCCATGTCCTTAGTCTGCTTGTCTTCAGCCTTTTAGAAGAGGCTTCCTTCTGGGACGACAGCCATGCAGACCAATTTGATGCCGTATGCGGCGTATGGTCTGAGCACTGACAGGCTGCCCCCCACCCCTCCCCTTCAACCTCTGCAGCATTCATACCTCTATTTCCCAAACACGACCTCTTTGGTGGACCATGGTGAGGCCAGTTCTGAGAGGAACCTGTCCTGTTAAACCGCAGTATTTTCTTGGCCACGGTGCTGCAGCTCAGTTTCAGGGTTTTGGCAAATAGCCTATTCCATCTTTATGTAGAGCAACAATTATTTTTTTCAGATCCTCAGAGAGAGAGTGAGAGCGATAACACCAAATTTACCACACCTGCTCCCCATTCACACCTGAGACCTCGTTACACTGCCGAGTCACATGACACCGGGGAGAGAAAATGGATAATTGGGCCCAATTTGGATATTTTCACTTAGGGTTATACTCACTTTCGTGTCCAGCGGTTTAGAAATTAAAGGCTGTATGTTGAGTTATTTTGAGGGGAAAGCACATTTACACTGTTATACAAGCTGTACACTCACTACTTTACATCGTAGCAGTGTCATTTCTTCACATGAAAAGATATAATAAAATCTATACAGAAACGTGAGGGGTGTACACACTTCTGTGAGATACCATACTGTATATTATTATGTTCTTTCTTTCAATTTCTTATTTGAAATACAATTTCACAGACATGTTTGCAAAACACTCCATTTGTATCAAACATGTTTGGAACATATCATAAAATTATGTTTAAAAACATCTAAAACAGCCACCAGTGCTTCAGTGTAGTAACTTGCAGTGTTACCTTCTCGTTATGCTGCTGCTTTATTGATTTGTTGTGATGCTTAGCTGAAGATGTGTGTGTGTGTGTTTGTGTGTGTGTGTGTGTGTGTGTGTGTGTGTGTGTGTGTGTGTGTGTGTGTGTGTGTGTGTGTGTGTGTGTGTGTTTATGTTATGTGTGTATGTGTGTATGTTTGTGTGTGTGCGTATAATTGTGTGTATGTGTTTATGTTTGTGTGTGCATATAATTGTGTGTGTGTGTGTGTGTGTGTGTGTGTGTTTGTCTCTATGTGTGTATGTGTGTATATGTGTGTTCATGTGCATGTATACACACCCCAATTTCACCCCTCTATTCCCTCTCATCACTGTTGTTTATTTTCTTTATTTTCCCTTTCTTTAAATAACACCTTTAATGCGTATTTATTATACTGAATGACACATCTGTCTGTTTTGTCTGCAGGTGATTACCCAGCACCCAGAGCAGTCCTGACCGGTCACGACTACGAGGTGGTGTGTGTGTCGGTATGTGCCGAGCTCGGCCTGGTCATCAGCGGAGCCAAAGGTCAGTGGTTTAAGTTCATCTCAAAGAGTTTGTAGTATGGAAAAAAAAAAAAAAAAAGAAAAGGTCACACAATTTGTTATCGGATCAGAATCATGTATCGACGTTCTCTGCGCTTAACCCATCCAAAGTGCACACACACACACAGCAGTGAACACACACACACCGTGAACACACACCCGGAGCAGTGGGCAGCCATTTATGCTGCGACACCCGGGGACAGTTGGGGGGTTTGGTGCCTTGCTCAAGGGCACCTCAGTCGTGGCCGGCCCGAGACTCGAACCCACAACCTTTGGGTTACGAATCAGACTCTCTAACCATTAGGGCACGACTTCCCCCAAAACATTCAAATATTAATTTAATCTAAACAAAAATTATAAATGATAAATTTATTTCATTAAAACAGTCTCTCTTTGATGCTTTATCGTTGGTTATGTTGGTCTTGTCTTTAATGGCAATTTAATTAAAACAAAAGAAGCGATATTCTTTGTGCTGATCACTTCCAATTAATCTTAAACAAGGTCAATCAGGAAGTTGTCAGATAATTATTAAGCAAGTCATGCTTCAGTCCCATGGATCTACATTTTGGGGACAATTAAAAAGACTTTGTTAGATGCTATTCAGCCTAATGACTAGGTTATGCTACAGGATCTCTAAAATCCTCTTTAAAGATAAGAAATCAGGGCTTTTATTCATAAAGATTCTTTTTAAAAAAAGACTAAAAATAAGAACTTTTAGAAACATGTGTGTTTCCTCTTAAAGTTAAAAAGAAGATTCTAGTAAAAAAAAAAAAAGTTATTCATAAAGTGTCTTAACCCTTAAAATAGCTCATAAAGTTAAAAAGTCTAAGGAATAGTGAGGAGGACTTTTAAGAGGATTAAGAGAATGGGGAAAATGGCCGAAAGGTCAAGAGAGAGATGACATTTATTATATTTTGTAATGATAGTTAATAAGACGCTGAACATTAGATTGTGTAGGGATTATTTTTGTGACCAATCATATTAGAGGTAACTTCATTGAAATGTCATAATAAGCACCGCTCTTCTGCAAAGCCTTTCCACTAGATGCTGAAACATGGTGTGAGGGTTTGTATTCATTCAGCTGTAGGTGAGGATGTCTGGGGTTCAGTCGCTTCATCACTGCGGTTCAGAAGAGGGTTTGTGTTGTCATGCTGGAACAGGTTTCAGGTAATCTCGTAATCCTGTGATTGTTTACTTCGACAGAGGGTCCGTGTCTGGTGCACACCATCACTGGGGACCTGCTCCGGGCTCTGGAGGGTCCCGATAACTGTTCTTTCCCTCGGCTCATATCCGTATCGAGCGAAGGCCACTGTATCATCTGCTATGAGAGAGGCCAGTTCTGTAACTTCAGCATCAACGGGAAGCTGCTCGCCCAGATGGAGATAAACGACACCACACGTGTATGAGATCACATCATTTATATGGACAGATTTCCTAACATTAACACATACATGCTTAATGTATGTTTGGGGATCTTTATGCTAACAATTTTGGAAGTGTAATTCAAAGCAATCCTCATGTTTTGAAATATTATAATAGTTAGTCGTTACATGGCAGAAGGTTCATTGCTGTGTCTGTTGGGCTCCGTCTCTTCAGGCGATGCTGCTGAGCAGTGATGGACAGATGCTGGTGACTGGAGGAGATAACGGAGTGGTGGAGGTCTGGCAGGCCTGTGACTTCAAGCAGCTTTATATCTACCCAGGCTGTGACGCTGGTATCCGGGCCATGGACCTGTCACATGATCAAAGGTTTGTCTGAGAACTGTTTATACCAGAGAAGGCTTTTGGCACAAGATTCTTGACACAGACTTATAAGAACTGCCTTAAAAATAACATGAGATTTTAACTGCCATGCCATGCATGAGTAACTAGTATCACTCAATATACAAACAAACAAACAAACAAACAAACAAAAAAATTAATAAATATATAAATAAATATGAGAAGCAGATATTTTCAGGCCAAACACCTGCTGAAATTGGCAAGTTATTTATTTATTTGTTTGTTTGTTTGTTTGTTTGTTTGTTTGTTTGTTTGTTTGTTTGTTTATTAAACCAAATCTAATGGCATTCCGGGGGCACGGTGGATTAGTGGTTAGCACGTTCGCCTCACACCTCCAGGGTTGGGGGTTCGATTCCCGCCTCCCCTTTTATGTGTGGAGTTTGCATGTTCTCCCCGTGCCTCGAGGGTTTCCTCCGGGTACTCCGGTTTTCCTCCCCCGGTCCAAAGACATGCATGGTAGGTTGATTGGCATCTCTGGAAAATTGTCCGTAGTGTGTGAGTGAATGAGAGTGTGTGTGCCCTGCGATGGGTCGGCACTCCGTCCAGGGTGTATCCTGCTTCGATACCCGATGACGATGAGGCTCCCCGTGACCCGAGAAGTTCGGATAAGCGGTAGAAAATGAATGAATAATTGCATTCCTCCTAAATCAAGGATCTTCTTCAGTGATTTTTACATTTTCACAGAATTAAAAAAAAATTAATCAGGCAATATGATTAATATTTGGCCCTTTTCTTACATCTTTGTTTACTGACATGTAACAACACCCTAAACACCCCCCTCCCCCCCATATGCACATGATTGGTTCAATCTGTAAGAATGAATTATTTAAGAAAATGTGACACACAGATTTCTTATTCGGCTTAACTATCGAGATGCGTAGAAGAAATCTTTTTTTTTTTTCCCTGCATTTCCAAGAGTTTCATATTGTTATCTTCGGGCCAAGTCTCAACAAAGAAGCTATACTCATTCTTCTGGTAGAGAACCCCAACATCTGATCGTGTTCAATAATAAATAACGTAACTACAAATTTACATGTACGATTTCTCTCAGAATTCCATCGGTCTTGTCAGAGAGCTTGAGGGATCTTGTATGGCTTTATATACACATGTTATTTATCGATGGCTTAGAAACACATTTTTTCCTTTGTTTTGCAGGACGTTGATCACAGGCATGGCATCTGGCAGCATTGTAGCATTCAATATCGATTTCAACCGCTGGCATTATGAGCACCAGAATCGCTACTGAGCATGCTTGTAGGACGGGTCTCTCTCTCTCTCTCTCTCTCTCTCTCTCTCTCTCTCTCTCTCTCTCTCTCTCTCTCTCTCTCTCTTTCTCTCTCTGACTCTCATGCTTCCATAACGAAGCCACTGAGTAACCAGCAGCACTAATAAGAGTCAGCAGCACTTTCCAGCGAGACCGAGGATGCCGGTGACTGACGGACTTCACATTTCCCGTGTAATGTGTGCACTGGTATTAACAGCACATCCCAGTTGTGTTTTGCTTCTCTAAAGTACTGTACAAAGGCACTGTATTCTAATGTCATTCTAATCCTAAAGTTAATTAAAAGTCGATCAAAAAATAACAGACCAGAATTCTCGAGCTAACAACGATCTGATGTTTATCAGCCGTTTTCTCCACAGTTTAAACTGTGAAAATTCCTCTGTGCAGCAGAAACTAGAAACATTTCTACAGTGTATATTTGTATGTTAGCAACATATTTCACCTACCAGAGGCTTATTTTCAGGGTAAATAGTGGTTCATGATGTAAATATGGATATTGTCAAAATGTATTCCTTAAATCTTACTGAGTCAAGTCTCGAAAATGTGTTTAAACTCCTCAAGTCTGTCTGTCTGGGTCTTTCTTAAATCGCTACGATCGATTAGTGTTTTAATGATTTCAACATCAGACTGTTTGTTTTTGTGTTGTGAATAAATAAGCTCTGTGTTTTCTGTGAAATGTACTGTTTTTCTCTCAAATGCATCATTTTTAAATCGTATTTATTTATTTATTTATTTATTTATTTATTTATTTATTTCCCCCCAGTTTTAAAATGATTAACGTTAAATGTTTCAGTCACTGTTTTTTACACCAAGGATTTGCTTCAGTAAATATAATGTATATGAAAAGATTATATTTAAAAGCTCACCATGCCTCTTATTTAGTTAGTTAGTTATTTAGTTAGTTAGTTATTTAGTTAGTTAGTTAGTTACTTAGTTAGATAGTTATCAAAGATTTTTCTTTTAGTTTTTCACATTTTAAAATCTCTTTTCACAATATTCATCCAACCCGAACCATTTGATCATGTAACACTGTAATGCATTTCTATACAAATAAAAAGTGTTCCATATAAATTGTAAAACCTTTTCTCCTTCCTGCTGCAGACTCGAGTCTCCAAAATCATCACGAGTGAACGTGAACGTACGCTGTACTGTAGGTTGAGAAGAAAGGGTTAAATAAAATCATCAGGTTTTTTGTATTTAAATATGAAATCTTTTTCATCTAAAACAATTGTCCTTGTTTTGTAATTTGTCCTTTTTATTTTAATCTGACAATTTTTTATAATTTTGTTAAAGTTGTTCTATTATTCTCTTCTTTTCAATATTCATCAGTGTAAGATTCAAAAGGTTTACAATTAAATGTAACAAATTGAGACTTCCTCCATTTGCACTAGATGTTGAGTGTGGCTGTGGGGATTTATGTTTTCCTTCATTCTCTACCGCTTATCCGAACTACCTCGGGTCACGGGGAGCCTGTGCCTATCTCAGGCGTCATCAGGCATCGAGGCAGGATACACCCTGGACGGAGTGCCAACCCATCACAGGGCACACACACACTCACACACTACGGACAATTTTCCAGAGATGCCAATCAACCTACCATGCATGTCTTTGGACCGGGGGAGGAAACCGGAGTACCCGGAGGAAACCCCCGAGGCACGGGGAGAACATGCAAACTCCACACACATAAGGCGGAGGCGGGAATCGAACCCCCAACTCTGGAGGTGTGAGGCGAACGTGCTACCCACTAAGCCACCGTGCCACCGGGTTTATGTTTTGTTCAGCTAAAAGAGCATTAGTGAGATCAGACGCCGATGTTTATGATCGTGAGGAGGTCTCGGATTCAGTACATTTCAGAGGTGTTCAGTGGGGTTGAGTCAGATTCAGGGCTCTGTGAAGGACACTGGCAATCTTCCACTCCAACCTTCATAAACCGTGTATTCATGGAGCTCTGTACTTTGTTCACAGCTGCATTGTCCTGCTTGAACATGGTTTGAGCCTCATAAATCCAGTGAAGTCAAATTGTAATGCAACACCATTCAAAGAGCTTCTATACAATTGTAGGATTTAAATTTTGTGACATTTTGGGGGGACAAAGGCATATCCTGACAATGTGGTGGTCTGTTTTCCACATACCTTTGGCTTAAAAGTGTACATTTCAAGTCAAAAAGCTTTTATTGACATTTTAACCATAAATAGCTGACGCGGTATATAGTGAAATGATGATGAGGAAATAAAACGACACAGATGAGTTAATGCTAATGACAAAGTAAATTGTCCTTAGTATCGTGTGTAACCTGGAGCAAACAGACAATACAAAACACTACAGGACAAAATAATAAATAAATAAATAAATAAATAAATAAATAAATAAAATATCGTGCCAACCAGTGTGTATTCTGTATATTATTCACACAGTGTGCATGTTTATAACAAAGAGGGTTCTAGTAAACATATTTACAACATAGAAACTTAAGATGTCTATTGATTTTTAGAGGAAATTTCCAATTTCTCTGCTAAACCTACATTCATTGGTTTGGGGGAAATTTTCTCTAATTGGCTCAAAAAGGTTTCAGGTTCCAGATATACTGTACCAGTTCCAGTTGTGTTCCGTGTCATGAAGATTTTAGACTTCCGTTGAGATGAAACCATCCCTGTGAGGATCCTGAGGCATCTAAAGATGTATCAGCTCCAGTTGGATTCGGCTTCATGAATACATTCAGAAGAGACATGTGGTCTTTGAGGACAACAACCTCCTAATCAATACACAGTTGTTGGGCTGTATATTTATAATCACGCCATCCAGTGTCACCCAGATGAGGAAGAGGTTCCGTTTTTTTTATTTAAACACATTTAAATATATCTATATATTAATCTTGAACCTTTGGATTATATTAATCTCCATATATATATTGTAAATATATATATATTGTATTATAAAAGAACTATAGAAATAAATTTGAATTGAATAAATCTGAGGTGATATCACTGCTAGAACCTGGAAAATAGTCCGTTTCTAAGCTATTGTTTAATAAATAGGTCTGTGACCTAGCAAACCAGTATCGATGCCTTCACCGACAGAGACTGGAATAGGCGTCTTCCAAATGCCGTAAATGTAAATGAAATTAGTTTTGTTTCTGGATTTTGAAGAGTTAAATATTAATTTGGAAGTCATGTGTATAAAACATTCGAAATAATGAGAGATGCGGCCAATTTAATTCTTTTTTTTTCCTCAACAACTTGTAGTTCAGCACGTCCTCCTTTAACTTCCAGACATGGAAACAGGACAGGAAGCAGGTTTCTTTGAGCAAAAGGTTTATTCGTGTTTGGCTTGTTGCTGAGGGCACCACTGTCAAATAAATGCTACTTGGAAGGAAAGCCACTTCTTGCTCACGTTCAGGAGAAAGCGGTGTTTTTACCACACGTTCGAACGAAAGACGACAACAGGCCGATCGTACAGCTATCATAAACCTCCAGGTCACTGAACTTGGCATAATAATGGTAATAATAATATGTTCTTGAATTGGCACTCTAGAATTTCATATGGTGTTCTCTATCTACAGACTGTTAAACAATTGTACCGTATAGCAAGTGAAGGTTTTTAACAAAGGTCATTTATTTTCTGACACCTCTGTCCGTTTGTCCTCATGCTACTCATTAGTCAGACTTTATGTCTGTATGCATGTAGGTAGCTTTAGAGACTTCCACAGAAACATCCAGAAGGCCATATTTAAGACACATTCTGTACCAGAAGGATGATGCAGCGAATGTTTTTTAATTTTTACAAAAGTTTCACATTCAGAAATTCAACTAAGGCAATTAAGACATGTCTGTGATCGTTTCTGTGCTTTAGCGTACCTCCAGATTTTATGCTGACAATTCTTTAGCTGAGAAAAATACATTTCATATGGAATATAATAAATAAATAAATAAATAAATAAATAAATAAATAAATAAATAAATAAATAAATAAACAAACAAACAAACAAATGAATAGATAGATAGATAGATAAATAAATAAATAAATAGATAAATAAATAAATAAATAAATAAACTAAGTCTAATACATTCACAATTAATTTCATGATGTTTATTTTCTATTATTTATTAATTCTTTTTTTTTCTTTTCTAGAATTGTCTACAACAGCAGCTGACAGAAGAGAGAGCTCTAATTCAAATGTTGTTTTTTTAAATTATTATTTAATTATTTTATTTTTTAATCTTTTAAGGATCAAGAAGTAATCTGATTTCTGGACATCCGACAACATCTGATGTAACAACAAACGGCTAAAAAGTACAAATCTGCCTTCCTCACTTCAAATGTATCAACAAAGAACTCAATATCTACCATGAACATCTGAAGCGCTGACATATAGAACGGTGGGCAAAAGTTTGCACACCTTTAGGACAAAATGCGTACATAGTGTATATGATATTTATAGTGAAAAATAATCTGTTTGAATTTTACACCTCTTTCTGAACGGGATATAAATATTAGTTCATATTTAAAGCATGCCTTTACTTTTACAAGTGCCTTGATATCTTCTGTAGTGTTCAGGACTTTTTTTTTTAAGTTATAACTCTTAATGGAATTGGTTTTGTTGCAGATAAATATTAAAATATCAGTTTTGTGCATGCATAAACAGATTTGTAGCTGTCTTCTCTATAGAGCTGTATTCCATCTATAGTGACTTTTTTCACGCTTGCGATGATTGATGAACGGTCGATTTGAGGATCAGCCATTTTGTAAACGTTTCTAGTCTATTTAAAATAGCACCCATCAATAAAAAAATTCAATTCAGGTAAGAACTATCTAATCCACTTATCTACAAAGTATGGTGGAGTGTTTAATGGTATAACAGTATAAAGTAACCCACTACACATTTCGATCGAACGTTGTTAAAACGTTTTAAGAACTTGTGATTTCTGAAAAAAAGTAATGGGAGGATTATAAAAGAGTGTGCTTGTGGAGCGAATAAACAAAAGTGAAATGGTGGAACAGAAATAGAAAAAAAAAATAAAGGTTTTTTTTTTTTCTTTTTTCCCTTTAGGCAGTACAGGAGGTTTCTTTATCAGAGAGAATCCTTTCTGAACTTTACATTAATCAACTGGCTGTTTGCTCCATACAGTGTGTGTGTGTATATATATATATATATATATATATATATATATATATATATATATATATATATATATATATATATAACCAGAGCCAGTAGAGCATAGAGGGTATGAACAGCTTTGGTAAATGAGACAAAGCCTATATGTAGAGAACAAAAGAACATGTGCTTCACTATAGCACCAACACAGAACTACTTTTTTTTTTTCAGGCAAACTTTGTAAAAACTTGGAAAACGATTACGCCGTTAATTCTTCAGGAGCTAATTTCGACCGAAGGAACCGTTGTGCTTCTTTTAAATACACAAATTTTGTACAAATTGCAATGGGAGTAAATTATTCGGAACTCTCCACAAGTTTCCACCTACACTAATAATTATATCGAGTTTAAAACAGACCAGTAACACCTTTAAATTGATCCTGTATTCATAATGCATTACAAATGCTTGTGTAGCATGCATGATACCTTTATACAGAATAATGGGATAGATCTGGGATATTTTTAAATACAAGCAGACCCTAAAAAGTTAAAAAGAAAAAATATAAAATGAGGTATTATAAAATCTGTTCATAAGAACTTTAAGAAACTGATGACATTTATACTGAAAAAGAATCGTTTTAAATGTTCACCTTCCTAAACAAGAAATAAATATTATTTCATCTTTCTCTTTATATTCGCAGTCTTATTAGGAACAAGCCAGGTTTCAAATCCATTATTGCAAGATGTAGACTACTGTGATGTATATAACTGTGTACGTGAACAAATAAAACTCCGATCTTGAATTCTTGAGTCGAGTTTTGATTAGAAATGATCAGATTATATTTTATACCAAAGCAGTTCTGATGATAGTTCTGACAATTAAGATTCTATGTAACACGACAAGCTGGATGTTTGTCTTAACTCTGAGATATTCCTCAACTTGAATAGTAACACTCACTCTCTCACTCGCTCATTTACTACCACTTATCCGAACTTCTCGGGTCACGGGGAGCCTGTGCCTATCTCAGGCGTCATCGGGCATCGAGGCAGGATACACCCTGGACGGAGTGCCAACCCATCGCAGGGCACACACACACACTCATTCACTCACACACTCACACACTACGGACAATTTTCGAGAGATGCCAATCAACCTACCATGCATGTCTTTGGACCGGGGGAGGAAACCGGAGTACCCGGAGGAAACCCGCGAGGCATGGGGAGAACATGCAAACCACACACACAAGGCGAAGGCGGGAATCGAACCCCGACCCTGGAGGTGTGAGGCGAACGTGAATAGTAACAATAAATGGATAAAATTTAGAATGGATCATTTGTTTATAAAAAAACAAAAAAACATAACTTTGTTAAAACAGGCTTGTTTTTAACCCCATGTTATCTTTAAGTCACATTATATTGCTTAATAATGCTTTATGAGCATGTATTGTGTAGGTATTTAGGTATTTATGTATGTTACATACAGTTAAAGATTATTTCAGTATATTTCATATGCATTATGAATACAGGAAGTGTTCCAGTTCAAAACATGCAAATGAGAGCTTTTTTTTTTAATATCTTGTCTCATGTTAGGTTGATACTCAAACCCTGTTTGGGGTAAGTGTGTGTGTGTGTGTGTGTGTGTGTGTGTGTGTGTGTGTGTGTGTGTGTGTGTGTGTGTGTGTGTGTGTGTGTGTGTGTGTGTGTGTGTGTGTGCGTGTGTGTGTAGGAGAGAGATTTTGGGTTAGAACGGTGAGGTTGGGGAGCGCACGGTCTCGGCGGAGCTGGGCGAGAAGTCCTCAGACTCGGAGGTGAACTCTGCAGGGGAGAGGCTGGGGCCGGCTAGAGGCTTCGACAGGAAGCTGCTGTGTGAAGGGTGAGTGGTGGTGGACTTCACATCCTGGTGGCGTCTTCGTCTGAAAATCTGCCTCTCCTTATCAAGAGCGGTGGACTGGGAAAAGAGCAGAGGAAGAAGCTTGGCTCAGATTGCTCAACAGTACAACACAAACATAATCCTGAACTTCACACACACACCGCATCACAAACACTCGACTCTGACGCCAACGTGACCGACTGTCCATCGACTCGCTCTATCGTAAAGAATCACAGAATTTTGAATTAAATCTCTCGGTCTTGTGTCACCAAATCTTGTGTTATCTTTTAACAAGATGTGGCCAAAAAATAATCTCTTAATGTATAAGAATATATATGTAACGATAGATATGACCTTACTCATGTGCATCACTGCACCACTCTCAACACTACCTCTGTTTCTGTTTATAGATTTTTATTTTCTTATATATATATATTTTACATTTTTTTTATTTTGAAATTGATCTCATTGAAATTTGATATTTCTTTCTTCTTTATGTTGTATTGAATCTACTTGTGCTTTATTTTTATTTCTTTATTTTATTCTTTTATTTTCTACTGTTGGCTATTTAAAAAAAACTGTGTATGATTGTGTGGACCCCAGGTCCACCAAGCTGCCACTGCTGGGCCCCTGAGCAAGGCCCTTAACCCTCAGTTGCAAGTCACTCTGGATAAGGGTGTCTGCTAAATGCCGGAAATGTAAATGTAAATGTATATGACATATAAAATTTGAATATTGAGAACATGAGTTAAATTTCCTTTTAAACTTGTAATTTAAAATAAGTGAGATGGAGAAACTGGTTGAATCGGTTTACTGTAACGTTACATGTCAAACTGTACTTCACTCATAATTGTTGTAGCAACAAATGCTTTTTTTTCTACTTTATTTGATGTAAAATATTCTGAATTGACAAAATTGCAACCAGAGGATAATTCTTTTAAACTCTGACCATTGAAGACACGTAGTGAATGTAATGACTTTCTATGATGGCTCTACTCATTTCTGACGCATGACTAGAACAGGGCTTTGGATGAATGTGTGTTGTGATGTCACACAAGAGGTCTTGGCCCAAATCTGTCATGGATAGATTGGTCTATTTCCTTCCTGAACACCAGGGGGCGTTCTGGAAGGTTTTGTTTATATCCGGCGACAGCGTTTGCATCTTCAGGTCCTAAACCCATTGTCGCCTCTGCACACCAGTTCCTTGCATTTCCCCAAATACCTTTCCTATTTATCCTTTGGTCTTGTGTCTGTTTTTTTGTTGTGTCCTCATAGTTGTGTGCTTCCTGTTTCTAGATTTTGTTTTCAGTCTAATGTCCTTGGTTTTGGCATTCTAGTATCTTGTTTTTGTATTTTTGCTTAGTTTTTCCCTCATGTTTCTCTGTGTTTTGTCAGTCTTATGTCTTTAATAAAACTGTCTATTACCTGCTATCCCTGCAGTTAGGTCTGATTTTGTTCCTGATTCCTGTGGAAAAATTTCTGGAAATTTTTAGAAAAATTCCAAGCATCTCTGAGTAGCATTGCATTTGCTTGATCTTGCATTCGTTTCTGCAACTTGCTTGATCTTGCATTCGTTTCTGCAAACAATATAAACTCCTAGAGGGACTGATAAAGGCATTTTTGAGTCTCCTCTTGGTGTGTCCACTACGTATATGGCCAAAGTACTGTATGTCTTCTCTATTGTGAATGTTGGAGGATGGCCAGATGTTGGAGCACGGCTGTGAGGATTTGTGTTGGTTCAGCTACTAGAACAACAGTCAGATCAGACGCTGATGTTGGATGAAGAGATCTGGGTTTATCAGTCTACTTCATCTCATAGTTGATCAGTGGGGTTTAGTCAGAGTTAGGGCTCTGTGAAGGACACTCGGGTTCTTCGACTTCACCCTTCATGAACCAGGTCTTCATGGAGCTCCAGTTCCAGTTCTATGGAAATTGTAAGGCTATAGCATACAAAGACATTGTGTACAATTGTGTACTTCTAACTGGTGAGTTAGAGTTTGGGGAATAATTTGGCCATACGAACAAACCATTTCCTGACATGAAATAAACTAAAGACCATGTCATATTGGACTTATGTGAAAGAAAACATATGTGCAACTTTAAATCACAAGTGGGTTTATTTATTTATTTGTTTGTTTTTTGTTTGTTTGTTTGTTTGTTTGTTTGTTTTCATTTGGCTATCTGGCAATTCCCTTCCATAAGACAGCGCTCTATCTCCAGGGCTGTTGCGGATTAGCATGTGGTTTATAACGTCATTGTTAAATAGCTACATAACACTCAGAGAGAACATAGGAGGTGATGCCGATAAATAAGGTGATATGGCACCGTGGGACTCCAAGAAATACTGGGAACCAAAGAGGGGGCTAGAAGCGCCAGGGTATATATTGAGAAGATATCTGGGGCTCGCGGGTCAAGGTATGTGTTTTTATTTTTGCAATAACGTCGCGAGAGTTCTTGTTTTTCTTGATTGATTTTTGCATGACATGCTCTTTTTGGGAGTTTTCATTTGTTACTTTCAATTTGGCAATTTCTCTTAAAAGATTGTTGGCTGATTGACCACAATAAAGAAGTTTGCTCATTCTCATCCAGGTCTGAGGAGTTTTCTCAGTATTTATGTAGTAATTATAGAGTTAACAGTTAAGTCCAACTAAAACAGTTTTTAGTAACCAAAAGGCCGAAGAGAAGAGGACACCCTGTGATGTGTCGGCTTGGAGTTACGACAAAGTCACAGATATCCTTGATTGGTTTATGTTACTCTAACTCACAGAGCAGAGAATAATCCCTCTACTTCCTTTGTAACCAAAGATCTCAGCCAAATACACTTTCTTGGACTCTTGTCTACAGAGGCCAGAAAAGCAGAGCGGTATTGTCACAGCCATAGTTTTGTCCAAAGATGTTGTTTTACACGCTTGTGAAAAAAATTTGTTCAAAGCAAACTCTTACAGGAAAAAGCACAAGGAGCATTGTGTTGCATTACAAGCCAGCCAGAGTGTAACTAAATGTAAGGCACGCTCACATCACATTCCATCCGAGGAACCTCCGAGGAACCTCGGCCTCAGCAAATCGCAGCAAATCAAACTGAAAGCTGACGATTATGTGACGCAGCGATGGAGCTTTGTTAAAGAGATGTTTAGCAACAACAACAACAACAACAACAACAAAAATGATGCAGTGAGCAAAAGCAGAGCTGTGATGTGACGTGACGTGATGAGGATCGGATAATCTATGAGAAAGAGGAGAGGATGTGATGGAGACTGCCAGCAGCACGTTGTCATGGACACACTGGAGATTGGCACTGCAGGTTGGCGTACCTTATCCAGTACATCCCCGGGTGGGAGGAGTAGTCCAAAGACCCTGAGCGCTTGATGGAAAACCCGTCGTCCGGCTGAGCAGAGAGAAACGGGTGCAAGACTCATCATTTTTTATAACTGTCACCCTGTTCCGGATGCGGCTCGGAGCTACCGAGCTTACGGCTAGGGTTCATTAATTGAAATAGATCAGCAGGAAATTGAAATTGGAATTTAAAAAAAAAAAAAAAAAAGTATTAAAGCAAACAGTTTCTTAAAGCTCACATTTGGATCGTGTTTACATTCACATACTCGTTTAAAATGTTTATACCACCGATTATATCAATTCCCAAATCACATCAGAGTGCTCATTCATTTGTAAGGAAAAAAGTAGCTGAATCTGCAAAAATTTATATGAATGTGCCCATGCTACTATATTAACATCACTTACAGAGACTTGTATGACAGACACTGGATGTAAAGGTTAAAAGAAAAACGTGTAATTGCTGATCTGATGATGCCTTTAATTTGTGGGTTAGAATTTGGTTTTGTTTTTGTCCAGTGTTTTTTTTACTTCATGAAGGTTTCGGACCTTCATATAGAAGAGGCATCAACCCTGTGAGGATCCTGAGACATCTAGAGATGTACAAATCAAGCTTCATGAAGATTTTGGACATTCAAAGAGAAGATTCCAACTCCATGTGGTGTTTGAGGACAACGTCCTCCTAATCAATACACAATTGCCAGACTGTACGTTTATAATCACACCCTCCAGCGTCACCCAGATGAGGATGAGGTTCACTTTTGAGTCTGGTTCCTCTCAAGGTTTCTTCCTCTTCCATCTAAGGGAGTTTTTCCTCACCTCAGTCACCTCAGACTTGTTCATTGGGGATAAATACAACCACATTTAAATAGAAGTCTAATATTAATCTTTGTATAATAAACTTTTTGTTCTATATTTCTTATGATCTGTAAAGTTGATATCCATTGTTAAAAGTGCTATTCAAATAAAAATTGAATAGAACTGAATTTGGTAGTGAACAGAATTATTGCTGTAACTCATGAAGTTTCCAGTAATGTAAATAGCATTTTTTTTTTCATTTGTTACTAAATATAGTATGTGGCATGTAGTAGCCTAGTGGTTAAGGTGTCGGGCTACCAATCGGAACGTTGTGAGTTCGATCCCAGGTCCACCAAGGTGCTACTTTTGGGCTCCTGAGCAAGGCCCTTAACCCTCAATTGCTCAGCTGTATAAAAATGAGATAATGTAAGTCGCTCTGGATAAGGGCGTCTGCTAAATGCTGTAAATGTAATGTAATGTAAATAAGAACAAGCCGAGTGCCGAAACAAGAGCCGAGTGTTTACAGCCGCTGTAACGTAACCGTATCTAGAAACGGATAAAAGCTAGTGATGTCTACTTTTTTTTCTACCGATGGTAAATTGCTGTCGTATAAAAGGAATAAAACACTTCAGGACTTGTGATTATTTTAAAGGAATCAAGTTTGTGGTTGCAGAAATGTCCAGTCATGTTTTATTCGTCATTTATTGACTAAAAATATACATAAATAACAATTGCCCACCTTAGAAACAATTCAAAAATGACTCAAAGTTAAAGTACTTTCTATAAAATAAAAAAAAATCAATAAAAAAAAATGAATATAACTGAATATGAATATTTATAGAAATTAATAGACAAAAAAAAAAATCCACATAATGAAACTGCAGGGAGAAAAAAAAGAATTCTTCAGACATGTAATTGCCATAAAAGGAAATAAAAAGCGACTAAATTTACACATTTCTGGTGAAAGGAGAAAGGATGTAAAAGTGTGAACTGTATTTTAGGTGCAGGTTTGAATGGAATGTGCAGGAGTTTGTTAATGTTTATGTTACATAATATTGTGTAAAAACTGCATACATACTGTAGTATGTATGATAGAATGAAATAAAGAAATAAAGAAATAAATAT